>NC_088409.1:8318064-8323064 GCF_034236695.1 Oncorhynchus nerka | reverse complement strand
GTATGGTCTGTTTCATATCTTTCAGTATGGTCTGTTTCATACCTTTCAGTATGGTCTGCTTCATACCTTTCAGTATGGTCTGCTTCATATCTTTCAGTATGGTCTGCTTCATATCTTTCATTAGGAACTGCTTCATATCTTTCAGTATGGTCTGCTTCATACCTTTCAGTATGGTCTGCTTCATACCTTTCAGTATGATCTGCTTCATACCTTTCAGTATGGTCTGCTTCATATCTTTCAGTATGGTCTGCTTCATACCTTTCATTAGGAACTGCTTCATATCTTTCAGTATGGTCTGTTTCATATCTTTCAGTATGGTCTGCTTCATATCTTTCAGTATGGTCTGCTTCATATCTTTCAGTATGGTCTGCTTCGTATCTTTCAGTATGGTCTGTTTCATATCTTTCAGTATGGTCTGTTTCATATCTTTCAGTATGGTCTGTTTCATATCTTTCAGTATGGTCTGTTTCATACCTTTCAGTATGGTCTGCTTCATACCTTTCAGTATGGTCTGCTTCATATCTTTCAGTATGGTCTGCTTCATACCTTTCAGTATGGTCTGCTTCATATCTTTCAGTATGGTCTGCTTCGTATCTTTCAGTATGGTCTGTTTCATATCTTTCAGTATGGTCTGCTTCATATCTTTCAGTAGGAACTGCTTCATATCTTTCAGGATGGTCTGCTTCATATCTTTCAGTATGGTCTGTTTCATATCTTTCATTAGGACCTGCTTCATATCTTTCAGTATGGTCTGCTTCATATCTTTCAGTATGGTCTGCTTCATATCTTTCATTAGGAACTGCTTCATACCTTTCAGTATGGTCTGCTTCATATCTTTCAGTATGGTCTGCTTCGTATCTTTCAGTATGGTCTGCTTCATACCTTTCAGTATGGTCTGTTTCATATATTTCAGTATGGTCTGCTTCATATATTTCAGTATGGTCTGCTTCATATCTTTCAGTATGGTCTGTTTCATATCTTTCAGTATGGTCTGCTTCATATCTTTCATTAGGAACTGCTTCATACCTTTCAGTATGGTCTGTTTCATATCTTTCAGTATGGTCTGCTTCATATCTTTCATTAGGAACTGCTTCATATCTTTCAGTATGGTCTGCTTCATACCTTTCAGTATGGTCTGCTTCATATCTTTCAGTATGGTCTGCTTCATACCTTTCAGTATGGTCTGCTTCATATCTTTCAGTATGGTCTGCATCATATCTTTCAGTATGGTCTGCTTCATACCTTTCAGTATGGTCTGTTTCATATCTTTCAGTATGGTCTGCTTCGTATCTTTCAGTATGGTCTGCTTCATATCTTTCAGTATGGTCTGTTTCATATCTTTCAGTATGGTCTGTTTCATATCTTTCAGTATGGTCTGTTTCATATCTTTCAGTATGGTATGTTTCATATCTTTCAGTATGGTCTGTTTCATATCTTTCAGTATGGTCTGCTTCATACCTTTCAGTATGGTCTGCTTCATATCTTTCAGTATGGTCTGCTTCATATCTTTCAGTATGGTCTGTTTCATATCTTTCAGTATGGTCTGTTTCATATCTTTCAGTATGGTCTGCTTCATACCTTTCAGTATGGTCTGTTTCATATCTTTCAGTATGGTCTGCTTCATACCTTTCAGTATGGTCTGCTTCATATCTTTCAGTAGGAACTGCTTCATATCTTTCAGTATGGTCTGTTTCATATCTTTCAGTACGGTCTGTTTCATATCTTTCAGTACGGTCTGTTTCATATCTTTCAGTATGGTCTGCTTCATATCTTTCAGTATGGTCTGTTTCATATCTTTCAGTATGGTCTGCTTCATACCTTTCAGTATGGTCTGTTTCATATCTTTCAGTATGATCTGTTTCATATCTTTCAGTATGGTCTGTTTCATATCTTTCAGTATGGTCTGTTTCATATCTTTCAGTATGGTCTGCTTCATACCTTTCAGTATGGTCTGCTTCATATCTTTCAGTATGGTCTGCTTCATATCTTTCAGTATGGTCTGTTTCATATCTTTCAGTATGGTCTGTTTCATATCTTTCAGTATGGTCTGTTTCATATCTTTCAGTATGGTCTGTTTCATATCTTTCAGTATGGTCTGCTTCATACCTTTCAGTATGGTCTGCTTCATATCTTTCAGTATGGTCTGCTTCATATCTTTCAGTATGGTCTGTTTCATATCTTTCAGTATGGTCTGTTTCATATCTTTCAGTATGGTCTGCTTCATACCTTTCAGTATGGTCTGTTTCATATCTTTCAGTATGGTCTGCTTCATACCTTTCAGTATGGTCTGCTTCATATCTTTCAGTAGGAACTGCTTCATATCTTTCAGTATGGTCTGTTTCATATCTTTCAGTACGGTCTGTTTCATATCTTTCAGTATGGTCTGCTTCATACCTTTCAGTATGGTCTGCTTCATATCTTTCAGTAGGAACTGCTTCATATCTTTCAGTATGGTCTGTTTCATATCTTTCAGTATGGTCTGCTTCATACCTTTCAGTATGGTCTGTTTCATATCTTTCAGTAGGAACTGCTTCATATCTTTCAGTATGGTCTGTTTCATATCTTTCAGTATGGTCTGCTTCATATCTTTCAGTATGGTCTGTTTCATATCTTTCAGTATGGTCTGCTTCATATCTTTCAGTATGGTCTGTTTCATATCTTTCAGTATGGCCTGTTTCATATCTTTCATTAGGAACTGCTTCATATCTTTCAGCATGGTCTGTTTCATATCTTTCAGTATGGTCTGCTTCATATCTTTCATTAGGAACTTCTTCATATCTTTCAGCAAGGTCTGTTTCATATCTTTCAGTATGGTCTGTTTCATATCTTTCAGTATGGTCTGCTTCATATCTTTCATTAGGAACTGCTTCATATCTTTCAGCATGGTCTGTTTCATATCTTTCAGTATGGTCTGCTTCATATCTTTCATTAGGAACTTCTTCATATCTTTCAGCAAGGTCTGTTTCATATCTTTCAGTATGGTCTGTTTCATATGTTTCAGTATGGTCTGCTTCATATCTTTCATTAGGAACTGCTTCATATCTTTCAGTATGGTCTGCTTCATATCTTTCAGTATGGTCTGCTTCATACCTTTCATTAGGAACTGCTTCATATCTTTCAGTATGGTCTGCTTCATATCTTTCAGTATGGTCTGCTTCATACCTTTCATTAGGAACTGTTTCATATCTTTCAGTATGGTCTGCTTCATATCTTTCAGTATGGTCTGCTTCATATCTTTCAGTATGGTCTGTTTCATATCTTTCAGTATGGTCTGCTTCATATCTTTCAGTATGGTCTGCTTCATATCTTTCAGTATGGTCTGCTTCATACCTTTCGGTATGGTCTGCTTCATATCTTTCAGTATGGTCTGCTTCATATCTTTCAGTATGGTCTGTTTCATATCTTTCAGTATGGTCTGTTTCATATCTTTCAGTATGGTCTGTTTCATATCTTTCAGTATGGTCTGTTTCATATCTTTCAGTATGGTCTGCTTCATACCTTTCAGTATGGTCTGCTTCATATCTTTCAGTATGGTCTGTTTCATATCTTTCAGTATGGTCTGTTTCATATCTTTCAGTATGGTCTGTTTCATATCTTTCAGTATGGTCTGCTTCATACCTTTCAGTATGGTCTGTTTCATATCTTTCAGTATGGTCTGCTTCATACCTTTCAGTATGGTCTGCTTCATATCTTTCAGTAGGAACTGCTTCATATCTTTCAGTATGGTCTGTTTCATATCTTTCAGTACGGTCTGTTTCATATCTTTCAGTACGGTCTGTTTCATATCTTTCAGTATGGTCTGCTTCATACCTTTCAGTATGGTCTGCTTCATATCTTTCAGTAGGAACTGCTTCATATCTTTCAGTATGGTCTGTTTCATATCTTTCAGTATGGTCTGCTTCATACCTTTCAGTATGGTCTGTTTCATATCTTTCAGTAGGAACTGCTTCATATCGTTCAGTATGGTCTGTTTCATATCTTTCAGTACGGTCTGTTTCATCTTTCAGTATGGTCTGTTTCATATCTTTCAGTATGGTCTGCTTCATATCTTTCAGTATGGTCTGTTTCATATCTTTCAGTATGGTCTGTTTCATATCTTTCATTAGGAACTGCTTCATATCTTTCAGCATGGTCTGTTTCATATCTTTCAGTATGGTCTGCTTCATATCTTTCAGTATGGTCTGCTTCATATCTTTCAGTATGGTCTGTTTCATATCTTTCAGTATGGTCTGCTTCATATCTTTCAGTATGGTCTGTTTCATATCTTTCATTAGGAACTGCTTCATATCTTTCAGCATGGTCTGTTTCATATCTTTCAGTATGGTCTGCTTCATATCTTTCATTAGGAACTTCTTCATATCTTTCAGCAAGGTCTGTTTCATATCTTTCAGTATGGTCTGTTTCATATCTTTCAGTATGGTCTGCTTCATATCTTTCATTAGGAACTGCTTCATATCTTTCAGTATGGTCTGCTTCATATCTTTCAGTATGGTCTGCTTCATACCTTTCATTAGGAACTTCTTCATATCTTTCAGTATGGTCTGCTTCATACCTTTCATTAGGAACTGTTTCATATCTTTCAGTATGGTCTGCTTCATATCTTTCAGTATGGTCTGCTTCATATCTTTCAGTATGGTCTGTTTCATATCTTTCAGTATGGTCTGCTTCATATCTTTCAGTATGGTCTGCTTCATATCTTTCAGTATGGTCTGTTTCATATATTTCAGTATGGTCTGCTTCATATCTTTCAGTATGGTCTGTTTCATATCTTTCAGTATGGTCTGCTTCATATCTTTCAGTATGGTCTGTTTCATATCTTTCAGTATGGTCTGTTTCATATCTTTCATTAGGATCTTTCAGCATGGTCTGTTTCATATCTTTCATATCTTTCAGCTGTTTCATGGTCTGTTTCATATCTTTCAGTATGGTCTGCTTCATATCTTTCAGTATGGTCTGTTATCTTTCAGTATGGTCTGCTTCTTTCATATGGTCTGCTTCAT
>NC_088409.1:8301271-8317564 GCF_034236695.1 Oncorhynchus nerka | reverse complement strand
ATGTCTCTATAGTAGTGGGTGTTCATCATGTCTCTATAGTAGTGGGTGTTCTTCATATTGTCTCTATAGTAGTGGGTGTTCATCATGTCTCTATAGTAGTGGGTGTTCATCATGTCTCTATAGCAGTGGGTGTTCTTCATATTGTCTCTATAGTAGTGGGTGTTCATCATGTCTCTATAGTAGTGGGTGTTCTTCATATTGTCTCTATAGTAGTGGGTGTTCATCATGTCTCTATAGTAGTGGGTGTTCATCATGTCTCTTTAGTAGTGAGGTTGTTCATCATGTCTCTATAGTAGTGGTGTTCATCATGTCTCTATAGTAGTGGGTGTTCTTCATATTGTCTCTATAGTAGTGGGTGTTCATCATGTCTCTATAGTAGTGGGTGTTCTTCATATTGTCTCTATAGTAGTGGGTATGTTGTTAGTTTATGAATCTTGACATTACAAAATTACGACTAAACTGAGTGGATAAAACATTAAGAACACCTGCTCTTTCCATGGTACAGACTGACCAGGTGAATCCAGGTGAAAGATATGATCCCTTATTGATGTCACTTTGTTAAATCCACTTTAATCAATGTAGATGTCTGGGAGGAGACGGGTTAAAGAAGGTATTTTAAGCCTTGAGACAATTGAGACATGGATTGTGTGTGTGTGTGTCATTCAGAGGGTGAATGTGCAAGACAAAAGATTTAAGTGCCTTTGAACAGGGTTATGGTAGAAGGTGCCAGGCGCACCGGTTTGTGTCAAGAACTGCAACGCTGCTGGGTTTTTCACACTCAACAGTTTGTATCAAGAACGGTACACCACCTCAAAGGACACCCAGAAAACTTGACACAACTGTGGGAAGCATTGGAGTCAACATGAGGCCAGCATCTCTGTGGAAGGCTTGTAGAGTCCATGCCCCCAAAGAATTCAGGCTGTTCTGAGGGCAAAAAGGAAAGGGTGCAACTCAATAACAGGAAGCTGTTCTTAATGTTTTGTATCCTCAGTGTGTATATGGACAGAGAGGGGTTTTCAGCTGTCCCCATAGGAGAAGCCTTAGTCCTCAGTGTGTATATGGACAGAGAGGGGTTTTCAGCTGTCCCCATAGGAGAAGCCTTAGTCCTCAGTGTGTATACGGACAGAGGGGTTTTCAGCTGTCCCCATAGGAGAAGCCTTAGTCCTCAGTGTGTATATAGACAGAGGGGTTTTCAGCTGTCCCCATAGGAGAAGCCTTAGTCCTCAGTGTGTATACGGACAGAGGGGGTTTCAGCTGTCCCCATAGGAGAAGCCTTAGTCCTCAGTGTGTATGGACAGAGGGGTTTTCAGCTGTCCCCATAGGAGAAGCCTTAGTCCTCAGTGTGTATATGGACAGAGAGGGGTTTTCAGCTGTCCCCATAGGAGAAGCCTTTGTCCTCAGTGTGTATATGGAGAGAGGGGTTTTCAGCTGTCCCCATAGGAGAAGCCTTAGTCCTCAGTGTGTATATAGACAGAGGGGTTTTCAGCTGTCCCCATAGGAGAAGCCTTAGTCCTCAGTGTGTATACGGGCAGAGGGGTTTTCAGCTGTCCCCATAGGAGAAGCCTTAGTCCTCAGTGTGTATACGGGCAGAGGGGTTTTCAGCTGTCCCCATAGGAGAAGCCTTTGAAGAACCCTTTTTGGTTCAAGGTTAAACCCTTTACGTTTCTATGTAGGGCCCTTTTAACAAACGGTTCTATATGGAACCCAAAATAGATCTACCTGGAACCAAAAAGGGTTCTCCTATGGGGACAGCCGAAGAACCCTTCCAGAACTATTTTATAAGGAGGTAAGGAGGAGTCAGTACCCACTATACTGATACTCTCATCATGATATCAACTGACTGGGTGTTTCTACGAAAGGCTTTCAACAGAAGACATGTCACATGTCACACACTGTATCAATCAGAAGACTGTATCAATCAGAAGACTGTATCAATCAGAAGACTGTATCAATCAGAAGACTGTATCAATCAGAAGACTGTATCAATCAGAAGACTGTATCAATCAGAAGACTGTATCAATCAGAAGACTGTATCAATCAGAAGACTGTATCAATCAGAAGACTGTATCAATCAGAAGACTGTATCAATCAGAAGACTGTATCAATCAATCAGAAGACTGTATCAATCAATCAGAAGACTGTATCAATCAGAAGACTGTATCAATCAGAAGACTGTATCAATCAGAAGACTGTATCAATCAGAAGACTGTATCAATCAGAAGACTGTATCAATCAGAAGACTGTATCAATCAGAAGACTGTATCAATCAGAAGACTGTATCAATCAGAAGACTGTATCAATCTGAAGACTGTATCAATCAGAAGACTGTATCAATCAGAAGACTGTATCAATCAGAAGACTGTATCAATCAGAAGACTGTATCAATCAGAAGACTGTATCAATCAGAAGACTGTATCAATCAGAAGACTGTATCAATCTGTCATTTAATCTCACACCGTTATTATTGGTGATATATGTTGAAACTCCACATCTGTCAAGCTACTGATTCTACCATGAACAACGCTGTGTGTGATGTGTTGACTCTTTCAAAGGCATATTAACATATTGAATAATAATGGAGAGATATGAAAGACTGAGATGGAACCGTGTTCCCTTTACAGTGTGATACTTTGGAGTAGAGCCCAATGGGTCCCTCTATAGGGAACAGGGTGGAGTAGAGACCAATGGGTCCCTCTATAGGGAACAGAGCCCAATGGGTCCCTCTATAGGGAACAGAGCCCAATGGGTCCCTCTATAGGGAACAGGGTGGAGTAGAGACCAATGGGTCCCTCTATAGGGAACAGAGCCCAATGGGTCCCTCTATAGGGAACAGAGCCCAATGGGTCCCTCTATAGGGAACAGGGCGGAGTAGAGCCTAATAGGTCCCTCTATCGGGAACAGGGTGGAGTAGAGCCCAATGGGTCCCTCTATAGGGAACAGGGCCCAATGGGTCCCTCTATAGGGAACAGGGTGGAGTAGAGACCAATGGGTCCCTCTATAGGGAACAGGGTGGAGTAGAGTCCAATGGGTCCCTCTATAGGGAACAGGGCCCAATGGGTCCCTCTATAGGGAACAGGGCCCAATGGGTCCCTCTATAGGGAACAGGGCCCAATGGGTCCCTCTATAGGGAACAGGGGCCCAATGGGTCCCTCTATAGGGAACAGGGCCCAATGGGTCCCTCTATAGGGAACAGGGCCCAATGGGTCCCTCTATAGGGAACAGGGCCCAATGGGTCCCTCTATAGGGAACAGAGCCCAATGGGTCCCTCTATAGGGAACAGAGCCCAATGGGTCCCTCTATAGGGAACAGGGCCCAATGGGTCCCTCTATAGGGAACAGAGCCAAATGGGTCCCTCTATAGGGAACAGGGCCCAATGGGTCCCTCTATAGGGAACAGGGCCAAATGGGTCCCTCTATAGGGAACAGGGCCAAATGGGTCCCTCTATAGGGAACAGGGCCCAATGGGTCCCTCTATAGGGAACAGGGCCCAATGGGTCCCCTCTATAGGGAACAGGGCCCAATGGGTCCCTCTATAGGGAACAGGGCCCAATGGGTCCCTCTATAGGGAACAGGGCCCAATGGGTCCCTCTATAGGGAACAGGGCCCAATGGGTCCCTCTATAGGGAACAGGGCCCAATGGGTCCCTCTATAGGGAACAGGGCCCAATGGGTCCCTCTATAGGGAACAGAGCCCAATGGGTCCCTCTATAGGGAACAGAGCCCAATGGGTCCCTCTATAGGGAACAGGGCCCAATGGGTCCCTCTATAGGGAACAGAGCCAAATGGGTCCCTCTATAGGGAACAGGGCCCAATGGGTCCCTCTATAGGGAACAGGGCCAAATGGGTCCCTCTATAGGGAACAGGGCCCAATGGGTCCCTCTATAGGGAACAGGGCCAAATGGGTCCCTCTATAGGGAACAGGGCCCAATGAGTCCCTCTATAGGGAACAGGGCCTAATGGGTCCCTCTATAGGGAACAGGGACCAATGGGTCCCTCTATAGGGAACAGGGTGGAGTAGAGCCCAATGGGTCCCTCTATAGGGAACAGGGCCCAATGGGTCCCTCTATAGGGAACAGGGTGGAGTAGAGCCCAATGGGTCCCTCTATAGGGAACAGGGTGGAGTAGAAACCAATGGGTCCCTCTATTGGGAACAGGGTGGAGTAGAGCCCAATGGGTCCCTCTATAGGGAACAGGGTGGAGTAGAACCCAATGGGGCCCTCTATAGGGAACATGGCCCAATGGGTCCCTCTATAGGGAACAGGGCCTAATGGGTCCCTCTATAGGGAACAGGGCCCAATGGGTCCCTCTATAGGGAACAGGGCCAAATGGGTCCCTCTATAGGGAACAGGGCCCAATGGGTCCCTCTATAGGGAACAGGGCCAAATGGGTCCCTCTATAGGGAACAGGGCCCAATGGGTCCCTCTATAGGGAACAGGGCCTAATGGGTCCCTCTATAGGGAACAGGGCCCAATGGGTCCCTCTATAGGGAACAGGGTGGAGTAGAGCCCAATGGGTCTCTCTATAGGGAACAGGGCCCCTCTATAGGGAACAGGGCCCAATGGGTCCCTCTATAGGGAACAGGGTGGGGTAGAGCCAAATGGGTCCCTCTATAGGGAACAGGGTGGAGTAGAAACCAATGGGTCCCTCTATTGGGAACAGGGCCCAATGGGGACGTGACCTCGGTTATTTTGTTGTCTCTCTCTATCTCCCATCGGTGGAGGGAACAAAGAAGGTTATTAACAGATAAAAGACTTTCCATCAGATAGTTCAGTATTAAAAGATCACTTCCCCCCTCAACCATTTTCTCATTATAATGTTATCTCCCGTCGCCTCTGCGATGATGTGGATCTGAGCTAGGCTTTGTTTGTGTTGTCACGGAGACACATCAATCATTCTACCGCTCAACACACTTTAATAAACACTTGATGAGATCATCAGCAGCAGCTGCTGAAATACACGTAATTATCAGTCTGACGTGGCGCCAGGGAACTGTGTCTCTGGGGTGAAGAAGAGTCAAGTCCCAAGTCCTATTCTGCTCTAAACGTGGCCTCACATTCATAAAGGTTATTGTTACAACCAGTTGTTGTCGTTAAATCACTCTCCTCTTAGAGAGATACGTGAAGCTAACCCTAATGAACACGGAGGGGGAGTCCTGTCTCTGTTGCCTGGGGGCGGCAGGGTAGCCTAGTGCGTTGGACTAGTAACCGAAAGGTTGCAAGGTCGAATCCCCGAGATGACATGGTAAAAATCTGTCGTTCTGCCCCTGAACAGGCAGTTAACCCACTGTTCCTAGGCCGTCATTGAAAATAAGAACTTGTTCTTAACTGACTTGATTAGTTAAATAAAATATAAATAAATGATGCCTGCGTCCCAAATGGAAAGCTATTGCTGACATGCTCTGGTCAAAGTAGTGTACTACAGAGGGAACCGACAGACAGACAGACCACCTCTCCTGACCCCAGACAGACAGACAGACCACCTCTCCTCACCCCAGACAGACAGACAGACAGACCACCTCTCCTGACCCCAGACAGACCGACCACCTCTCCTCACCCCAGACAGACAGACATACAGACAACCTCTCCTCACCCCAGACAGACAGACAGACAGACAGACAGACAGACAACCTCTCCTCACCCCAGACAGACAGACAGACAGACAGACAGACAGACAGACAGACAGACAGACAGACAGACAGACAGACAACCTCTCCTCACCCCAGACAGACAGACAGACAACCTCTCCTCACCCCAGACAAACAGACAGACAGACAGACAGACAGACAACCTCTCCTCACCCCAGACAGACAGACAGACAGACAACCTCTCCTCACCCCAGACAGACAGACCACCTCTCCTCACCCCAGACAGACAGACAGACAGACAGACAGAACACCTCTCCTCACCCCAGACAGACAGACAGACAGACAGACAGACAACCTCTCCTCACCCCAGACAGACAGACAGACCACCTCTCCTCACCCCAGACAGACAGACCACCTCTCCTCACCCCAGACAGACAGACAGACAGACAGACAGACAGACAGACAGACAGACAGACAGACAGACAAACAGACAGACAGACAGACAGACAGACAGACAGACAGACAGACAGACAGACAGACAGACCTCTCCTCACCCCAGACAGACAGACAGACAACCTCTCCTCACCCCAGACAGACAGACAGACAGACAGACAGACAGACAGACAGACAGACAGACAGACAGACAGACAGACAGACAGACAGACAGACAGACAGACAGACAGACAACCTCTCCTCACCCCAGACAGACAGAAAGGTGAAGTCATTGTTAAAACAGGACACACAGGAAGTGAAGTGGACAGTAACATGACAGGGTTAGAGTGAGAGAGCGGTGCCGTGTACTACAGCTGGAAAAACCCCAGTACCACCTCTGGGCTGACTAGAAACCATCCCAGACAACTGTCTACAGGGTATCAGAGAGGAAGGATCCCCATACTGTAGCCTCCTAGTCAACCCCAGTACCACCTCTGGGCTGACTAGAAACCATCCCAGCCAACTGTCTACAGGGTATCAGAGAGGAAGGATCCCCACACTGTAGCCTCCTAGTCAACCCCAGTACCACCTCTGGCCTGACTAGGAACCATCCCAGCCAACTGTCTACAGGGTATCAGAGAGGAAGGATTCCCATACTGTAGCCTACTAGTCAACCCCAGTACCTCTTCTGGGCTGACTAGAAACCATCCCAGCCAACTGTCTACAGGGTATCAGAGAGGAAGGATCCCCATACTGTAGCCTCCTAGTCAACCCCAGTACCACCTCTGGGCTGACTAGAAACCATCCCAGCCAACTGTCTACAGGGTATCAGAGAGGAAGGATCCCCATACTGTAGCCTCCTAGTCAACCCCAGTACCTCCTCTGGTCTGACTAGAAACCATCCCAACCAACTGTCTACAGGGTAACAGAGAGGAAGGATCCCCATACTGTAGCCTCCTAGTCAACCCCAGTACCACCTCTGGGCTGACTAGAAACCATCCCAGCCAACTGTCTACAGGGTATCAGAGAGGAAGGATCCCCATACTGTAGCCTCCTAGTCAACCCCAGTACCTCCTCTGGTCTGACTAGAAACCATCCCAACCAACTGTCTACAGGGTAACAGAGAGGAAGGATCCCCATACTGTAGCCTCCTAGTCAACCCCAGTACCTCCTCTGGTCTGACTAGAAACCATCCCAGCCAACTGTCTACAGGGTATCAGAGAAGAAGGATCCCCATACTGTAGCCTCCTAGTCAACCCCAGTACCTCCTCTGGTCTGACTAGAAACCATCCCAGCCAACTGTCTACAGGGTATCAGAGAGGAAGGCCTCCTAGTCAACCACAGAGATGATGTCTGAAACCCCTCTATCAAATCCAGTGGAAAGCCCAAACTAATGGATAAACAGCAGATAAACAAGGGAGATAAATGAACAGAACAGATCCTAGCTGGGGAGACGTATTCCCTCTGAGTGTGTCTATAGCAGCGAACAAACCCTGTGGGTTGTAGTTAACCTCTTTCTGGCAGCTTGATTTCCCCATTTTTACCAGCCTTAGAGAGTAGAGAGGATCCCAATTTGACGGGTCACCCCACACATCCACACACACCACTGGAGGCTGTGACAGATTGAATCCTTGTCCTCTCTCTGAGTTGACAGGGCTGACCACCAGGGTATAATAGGTATCACACGCACAAATGAACGCTCGCACCCACACACAGCCATCTGGGGTTTCATCTCTGTCATAATAGAGCTATATTATCTCTGTCATAATAGAACTAAATCATCTCTGTCATAATAGAACTAAATCACCTCTTTCATAATAGAACTAAATCATCTCTGTCATAATAGAACTAAATCACCTCTTTCATAATAGAACTACATCATCTCTGTCATAATAGAACTAAATCACCTCTTTCATAATAGAACTAAATCATCTCTGTCATAATAGAACTAAATCACCTCTGTCATAATAGAACTACATCATCTCTGTCATAATAGAACTAAATCACCTCTTTCATAATAGAACTACATCATCTCTGTCATAATAGAACTAAATCACCTCTGTCATAATAGAACTAAATCATCTCTTTCATAATAGAACTAAATCACCTCTGTCATAATAGAGCTAAATCACCTCTGTCATAATAGAGCTAAATCACCTCTGTCATAATAGAACTAAATCACCTCTGTCATAATAGAACTAAATCACCTCTGTCATAATATAACTCAATCACCTCTGTCATAAGAGAACTAAATCATCTCTGTCATAATAGAACTAAATCACCTCTGTCATAATAGAACTAAATCACCTCTGTCATAATAAAACTAAATCACCTCTGTCATAATAAAACTAAATCACCTATGTCATAATTGAACTAAATCACCTCTGTCCTAATAGAACTAAATCACCTCTGTCATAATTGAACTAAATAACCTCTGTCATAATATAACTATATAATCTCTGTCAAAATAGAACTATATTGTCTCTGTCATAGTATAACTAAATCATCTCTGTCATAATATAACTATATAATCTCTGTCATAATAGAGCTAAATCACCTCTTTCATAATAGAACTAAATCACCTCTGTCATAATAGAACTATATTGTCTCTGTCATAATAGAACTAAATCATCTCTGTCATAATAGAACTAAATCACCTCTGTCATAATAGAACTATATAATCTCTGTCATAATAGAGCTATATCACTTTGGTAAAAGACCACCATGCAATGCTGAAGACAAGCAATTATAGTTATAGTAGTGCACTATATAGGGAATAGGCTTCTGGTCAAGAGTAGTGCACTATATAGGGAATAGGGCTCTGGTCAAGAGTAGTGCACTATATAGGGAATAGGGCTCTGGTCAAGAGTAGTGCACTATATAGGGAATAGGGCTCTGGTCAAGAGTAGTGCACGATATAGGGAATAGGGCTCTGGTCAAGAGTAGTGCACGATATAGGGAATAGGGCTCTGGTCAAGAGAAGTGCACATACTTTACATGAGTACACGTATCTAAACATACTTTACATGAGTACACCTAACTAGGGAATAGTGTGCCATTTGGGATCCAGTCCCTACTGTATATTCTACCAGAGCCCATAGGGAATAGGGTGCAATTTGGGAAGCAGTCCCTACTGTATCTTCTACCAGAGCCCATAGGGAATAGGGGATCCAGACCCTACTGTATATTCTACCAGAGCCCATAGGGAATAGGGGATCCAGACCCTACTGTATATTCTACCAGAGCCCATAGGGAATAGGGGATCCAGACCCTACTGTATCTTCTACCAGAGCCCATAGGGAATAGGGGATCCAGACCCTACTGTATCTTCTACCAGAGCCCATAGGGAATAGGGGATCCAGGACCTACTGTATCTTCTACCAGAGCCCATAGGGAATAGGGGATCCAGACCCTACTGTATCTTCTACCAGAGCCCCTAGGGAATAGGGGATCCAGACCCTACTGTATCTTCTACCAGAGCCCCTAGGGAATAGGGGATCAAGACCCTACTGTATCTTCTACCAGAGCCCATAGGGAATAGGGGATCCAGACCCTACTGTATCTTCTACCAGAGCCCCTAGGGAATAGGGGATCCAGACCCTACTGTATCTTCTACCAGAGCCCATAGGGAATAGGGCTCCATGGAAGCAGACCCTACTGTATCTTCTACCAGAGCCATAGGTAATAGGGGTCCATGGAAGCAGACCCTACTCTATCTTCTACCAGAGCCCATAGGGAATAGTGTGCCATTTGGGATCCAGACCCTACTGTATCTTATACCAGAGCCCATAGGGAATAGGGTGCCATTTGGCATCCAGACCCTACTGTACTGTAGTACATCTCTGTTCAGTATAGTCATGTGTTACTCCACTGACTGTGGCTAATCGTCCAGGTTTCCAACATCCCTGTCTCATTCAATCTGGTTACGAGTCTCTATGAGGACGACCTGCTGGCCGAGTCCAAACGTCAGCGATCAGTTACACCTACCAATCCATAGGCTAAATTCAGTTACACCTTTCCAATCCATAGGCTACGATCAGTTACACCTTCCAATCCATAGGCTACGATCAGTTACACCTTCCAATCCATAGGCTACGATCAGTTACACCTTCCAATCTATAGGCTACGATCAGTTACACCTTCCAATCCATAGGCTACGATCAGTTACACCTTCCAATCCATAGGCTACGATCAGTTACACCTTCCAATCCATAGGCTACGATCAGTTACACCTTCCAATCTATAGGCTACGATCATTTACACCTTCCAATCCATAGGCTACGATCAGTTACACCTTCCAATCCATAGGCTACGATCAGTTACACCTTTACAATCCATAGGCTACGATCAGTTACACCTTCCAATCCATAGGCTACACACACTATTACTTCACTGGAACTGAGGTGCACGTACGTGCGCGCACACACACGTACGTACACACACACAGACACACACACGTACGGTACCGAAGGAGGCTGGCGATGTCCCGGGAGTATCAGACAAAGATAGATGGAGTGATCCATCATGCACCTGTCTTCCTGTCTGCCACACAGATACACCTCACAAATCATATCTCTAGATCAGAGACCGCTCGACAATCTACTGCTCTCTCCCTCTCTCCCTCTCTCTCTCTCTCTCTCTCTCTCTCTCTCTCTCTCTCTCTCTCCCTCTCTCTCTCTCTCTCTCCCCCTCCCTCCCTCCCCCTCCCTCCCTCCCTCCCTCCCTCCCTCCCTCCCTCCCTCCCTTCTATCCCCTCATCTCTCTCTATCTTCCCCTCTATCCCCTCATCTCTCTCCCTGTCTTCCTCTCTATCCCCTCATCTCTCTCTCTATCCTCTCCCTCCTCCTGTGGTTCAGAATAAAACCTGGAGGCTCTGAGCCAGAAGGACAGCCCATGGAGAGAGGAGTGCCATCAGACACCGCGCAGTAGGAAACTGAGCTCAGTTTGAGCCAGACAGGAACCATCACGGAGGCATGAGGACCCCAGGCTGACAGGTTAGGACGGCTATGTGTCTGTGTGTAAACAGGGGTTCTGCCTGGGGCGTTTACGGCTGTGTTTATAGGGAAGGGGAATAGCTTGTTGGCTTCAGGGGATGTCAGAGACTCAGTTACTTTGGGATTTATTGACACACTTGTAAAATCATCCTGAGGTACTTTCAGGGCACACAGAACAGGTTTCTCCAGGGCTGATATTAAAGGTACTTTCAGGGCACACAGAACAGGTTTCTCCAGGGCTGATATTAAAGGCACTTTCAGGACACACAGAACAGGTTTCTCCAGGGCTGATATTAAAGGTACTTTCAGGACACACAGAACAGGTTTCTCCAGGGCTGATATTAAAGGTACTTTCAGGGCACACAGAACAGGTTTCTCCAGAGCTGATATTAAAGGTACTTTCAGGACACACAGAACAGGTTTCTCCAGGGCTGATATTAAAGGTACTTTCAGGGCACACAGAACAGGTTTCTCCAGGGCTGATTTTAAAGGTACTTTCAGGACACACAGAACAGGTTTCTCCAGGGCTGATATTAAAGGTCCTTTCAGGACACACAGAACAGGTTTCTCCAGGGCTGATATTAAAGTACTTTCAGGACACACAGAACAGGTTTCTCCAGGGCTGATATTAAAGGTACTTTCAGGACACACAGAACAGGTTTCTCCAGGGCTGATATTAAAGGTACTTTCAGGACACACAGAACAGGTTTCTCCAGGGCTGATATTAAAGGTACTTTCAGGGCACACAGAACAGGTTTCTCCAGGGCTGATATTAAAGGTCCTTTCAGGACACACAGAACAGGTTTCTCCAGGGCTGATATTAAAGGTACTTTCAGGACACACAGAACAGGTTTCTCCAGGGCTGATATTAAAGGTACTTTCAGGACACACAGAACAGGTTTCTCCAGGGCTGATATTAAAGGTACTTTCAGGACACAGAACAGGTTTCTCCAGGGCTGATATTAAAGGTACTTTCAGGACACACAGAACAGGTTTCTCCAGGGCTGATATTAAAGGCACTTTCAGGACACACAGAACAGGTTTCTCCAGGGCTGATATTAAAGGTACTTTCAGGACACACAGAACAGGTTTCTCCAGGGCTGACATTAAAGGTACTTTCAGGGCACACAGAACAGGTTTCTCCAGGGCTGATATTAAAGGTACTTTCAGGACACACAGAACAGGTTTCTCCAGGGCTGATATTAAAGGTACTTTCAGGACACACAGAACAGGTTTCTCCAGGGCTGATATTAAAGGTACTTTCAGGACACACAGAACAGGTTTCTCCAGGGCTGATATTAAAGGTACTTTCAGGGGACACAGAACAGGTTTCTCCAGGGCTGATATTAAAGGTCCAATGCACCTGTTTTAATCTCAATATCATTTTCTGGGTAACAATTAAGTACTTTACTGTGATTGTTTTAAACTAAAATGGTCAAAAAGAAACAGAAATATCTTCTTAGCAAAGAGCAATTTCTCAAACAAGAATTCTGCTAGGACTGTCTGGGGCGGGGGCTGAAAACTAGCTGTTATTGGCAGAGAGGTTTAGAACTCTCTTTCTTATTGGTCGATTCAATAATGTATCGGTGATGTCACCAGGCAGGCCAAATCTCCATCCCAACAAAACAGGCTGAAATTTCAGGTTGTTTTTCTCAAACAGCTCTTACACTTAAAAGGGCTTTATCATCGTTTTCACTATTTCACAGTATCATTCCAACCTCATAGTGTGGAAATATATATACACACACAACACAGGAAAAATTACATTTTTTGAACTACACGTGGCCTTTAAGATACATATCGAAGCACTTTGAACTCAACACCCCCAGAAAAGACAAAAGTAGCTGTTCCTTATACCTGGTACGCCTGGAGGAGTCTTCAGAAACTTTCCATTGAAATGTTGAATCACCACATCACACTTCTCTGTTGACTCCATCCTGAGGGGGCAGAGAGGGGGGGAGGCAGAGAGGGGGAGTGGAGGGGGAGGCAGAGAGGAGGGGGCAGAGGGGGAGTGGAGGGGGGTAGAGGGGGCAGAGAGGGGGCGGAGAGGGGGAGTGGAGGGGGTGGGGTAGAGAGGAGGGGGCAGAGAGGGGGAGTGGAGGGGGTGTGTGGGAGGGGGGCAGAGAGGGGGGGCGGAGAGGGGAGTGGAGGGGGGTGGGGTAGAGGGGGCAGAGAGGGGAGTGGAGGGGGAGGCAGAGAGGAGGGGCAGAGAGGGGGAGTGGAGGGGGGGCAGAGAGGGGAGTGGAGGGGGGGCAGAGAGGGGAGTGGAGGGGGTGTGTGGAGGGGGCAGAGAGGGGGGGGCGGAGAGGGGGAGTGGAGGGGGTGGGGTAGAGGGGGCAGAGAGGGGGAGTGGAGGGGGTGGGGTAGAGAGGAGGGGGCAGAGAGGGGTGTGTGGAGGGGGCAGAGAGGGGCGGAGAGGGGGGAGTGGAGGGGGTGGAGGGGGACAGAGAGAGACAGAGAGAGGGACAGAGAGAGTGGGGGGTGGCAGAGAGAGATCATGATGAGAAAACAAAAAGGTAATTATTTGACACGTTGGAAAGAATTAACAAAAAAAGAGAGCAAACTAGAATGCTATTTGGCCCTAAACAGAGAGTACACAGCGGAAGAATACCTGTCCACTGTGACTGACCCAAACTTAAGGAAAGCTTTGACTATGTACAGACTCAGTGAGCATAGCCTTGCTATTGAGAGCCGCCGTAGGCAGACATGGCTCTCAAGAGAAGACAGGCTATGTGCCCACTGCCCACAAAATGAGGTGGAAACTGAGCTGCACTTCCTAACCTCCTGCCAAATGTATGACCATATTAGAAACACGTATTTCCCTCAGATTACACAGATCCACAAAGAATTCGAAAACAAATACAATTTTGATAAACTCCCATATCTACTGGGTGAAATACCACAGTGTACCATCACAGCAGCAAGATATGTGACCTGTTGCCACAAGAAAAGGTCAACCACTCTCTGATCTGCTCTCTGCTCTGTTCTCTGCTCTCTGCTCTACTCTCTGCTCTCTGATCTGCTCTCTGATCTACTCTCTGCTTTGTTCTCTGCTCTCTACTCTCTGATCTGCTCTCTGATCTGCTCTCTGCTCTCTGATCTACTCTCTACTCTCTGCTCTCTGATCTGCTCTCTGATCTCTGATCTGCTCTCTGCTCTCTGATCTCTGATCTGCTCTCTGATCTACTCTCTGCTCTCTGATCTGCTCTCTGATCTGCTCTCTGATCTACTCTCTGATCTCTGATCTGCTCTCTGATCTGCTCTCTGATCTACTCTCTGATCTCTGATCTACTCTCTGATCTCTGATCTGCTCTCTGATCTGCTCTCTGATCTCTGATCTGCTCTCTGATCTCTGATCTGCTCTCTGCTCTCTGATCTGCTCTCTGATCTGCTCTCTGATCTCTGATCTGCTCTCTGCTCTCTGATCTCTGATCTGCACTCTGATCTGCTCTCTGATCTCTGATCTGCTCTCTGATCTCTGATCTGCTCTCTGATCTGCTCTCTGCTCTGCTCTCTGATCTGCTCTCTGATCTCTGATCTCTGATCTGCTCTCTGATCTGCTCTCTGATCTGCTCTCTGATCTCTGCTGTCTGCTCTCTGATCTGCTCTCTGATCTGCTCTCTGCTCTCTGATCTCTGATCTGCTCTCTGATCTCTGATCTGCTCTCTGATCGGCTCTCTGCTCTCTGCTCTCTGATCTGCTTTCTGATCTGCTCTCTGATCTGCTCTCTGCTCTCTGCTCTCTGATCTGCTCTCTGATCTGCTCTCTGATCTCTGATCTGCTCTCTGCTCTCTGATCTCTGATCTGCTCTCTGATCTACTCTCTGCTCTCTGATCTGCTCTCTGATCTGCTCTCTGATCTGCTATCTGATCTGCTCTCTGCTCTCTGATCTGCTATCTGCTCTCTGATCTGCTCTCTGCTATCTGATCTGCTCTCTGATCTGCTCTCTGCTCTCTGATCTGCTCTCTGCTCTCTGATCTGCTCTCTGCTCTCTGATCTCTGATCTGCTCTCTGATCTGCTCTCTGCTCTCTGATCTCTGATCTGCTCTCTGATCTGCTCTCTGCTCTCTGATCTGCTCTCTGCTCTCTGATCTACTCTCTGCTCTCTGATCTGCTCTCTGATCTCTGATCTGCTCTCTGCTCTCTGATCTGCTCTCTGCTCTGCTCTCTGCTCTCTGCTCTCTGATCTGCTCTCTACTCTCTGCTCTCTGATCTGCCCTCTGATCTGCTCTCTGCTCTCTGATCTGCTCTCTGCTCTCTGATCTCTGATCTGCTCTCTGCTCTCTGCTCTCTGATCTGCTCTCTGATCTGCTCTCTGATCTCTGATCTGCTCTCTGATCTCTGATCTGATCTCTGATCTCTGATCTGATCTCTGATCTCTGATCTCTGATCCGCTCTCTGATCTGCTCTCTGATCTGCTCTCTGATCTGCTCTCTGATCTGCTCTCTACTCTCCGGTCTGCTCTCTGATCTGCTCTCTGCTCTCTGCTCTCTGCACTCTGCTCTCTGATCTCTGATCTGCTCTCTGCTCTCTGCTCTCTGCTCTCTGATCTCTGATCTGCTCTCTGATCTCTGATCGTCTCTCTGCTCTCTGCTCTCTGATCTGCTCTCTGATCTGCTCTCTGATCTCTGATCTGCTCTCTGATCTGCTCTCTGCTCTCTGATCTCTGATCTGCTCTCTGATCTCTGATCGTCTCTCTGCTCTCTGCTCTCTGATCTGCTCTCTGCTCTCTGATCTGCTCTCTGATCTGCTCTCTGATCTCTGATCTGCTCTCTGATCTACTCTCTGATCTGCTCTCTGATCTGCTCTCTGATATGCTCTCTGATCTGCTCTCTGCTCTGCTCTCTGATCTGCTCTCTGATCTGCTCTCTGCTCTCTGATCTGCTCTCTGATCTCTGATCTGCTCTCTGATCGTCTCTCTGCTCTCTGCTCTCTGATCTCTGATCTGCTCTCTGATCTGCTCTCTGATCTGCTCTCTGATCTGCTCTCTGCTCTCTGATCTGCTCTCTGCTCTGCTCTCTGATCTGCACTCTGATCTGCTCTCTGCTCTTTGATCTGCTCTCTGCTCTCTGATCTTCTCTCTGCTCTGCTCTCTGATCTGCTCTCTGATCTGCTCTCTGCTCTCTGCTCTCTGCTCTCTGATCTCTGATCTGCTCTCTGATCTGCTCTCTGATCTGCTCTCTGATCTGCTCTCTGCTCTCTGATCTGCTCTCTGCTCTGCTCTCTGATCTGCACTCTGATCTGCTCTCTGCTCTCTCTGATCTGCTCTCTGCTCTCTGCTCTCT
>NC_088409.1:8271554-8300771 GCF_034236695.1 Oncorhynchus nerka | reverse complement strand
CTGCCAAATTTTGGACCATATTAGAGACACTAATTTTCCACAGATTACACAGATCCACAAAGAACTTGAAAACAAACCCATTTTTTGTTAAACTGCCATATCTACTGGGTGTAATACCACAAAAGCGCAACCAGTGACGAACAAACAAAATTGTAAATACAACCTACATTTATGTTGATTTATTTCCCCATTTGTACTTTAACTATTTGTACATCATTACAACACTGTATATATATATATATATAACATTATATTCGTAATGTCTTCATTCTTTTGGAACTTCTGTGAGTTTAATAATTACTGTTAATTTTTATTGTTTATTTCATTTTGCAAGTAGTGCACTACTCTATGTGTCCTGGTCTAAAGTAGTGCACTACCCTATGTGTCCTGGTCTAAAGTAGTGCACTACCCTATGTGTCCTGGTCTAAAGTAGTGCACTACCCTATGTGTCCTGGTCTAAAGTAGTGCACTACCCTATGTGTCCTGGTCTAAAGTAGTGCACTACCCTATGTGTCCTGGTCTAAAGTAGTGCACTACCCTATGTGTCCTGGTCTAAAGTAGTGCACTACTCTATGTGTCCTGGTCTAAAGTAGTGCACTACCCTATGTGTCCTGGTCTAAAGTAGTGCACTACCCTATGTGTCCTGGTCTAAAGTAGTGCACTACCCTATGTGTCCTGGTCTAAAGTAGTGCACTACCCTATGTGTCCTGGTCTAAAGTAGTGCACTACTCTATGTGTCCTGGTCTAAAGTAGTGCACTACCCTATGTGTCCTGGTCTAAAGTAGTGCACTACCCTATGTGTCCTGGTCTAAAGTAGTGCACTACTCTATGTGTCCTGGTCTAAAGTAGTGCACTACTCTATGTGTCCTGGTCTAAAGTAGTGCACTACCCTATGTGTCCTGGTCTAAAGTAGTGCACTACTCTATGTGTCCTGGTCTAAAGTAGTGTACTACACTATGTGTCCTGGTCTAAAGTAGTGTACTACACTATGTGTCCTGGTCTAAAGTAGTGTACTACTCTATGTGTCCTGGTCTAAAGTAGTGCACTACCCTATGTGTCCTGGTCTAAAGTAGTGCACTACTCTATGTGTCCTGGTCTAAAGTAGTGCACTACTCTATGTGTCCTGGTCTAAAGTAGTGCACTACTCTATGTGTCCTGGTCTAAAGTAGTGCACTACCCTATGTGTCCTGGTCTAAAGTTTGCTCTACACATGTGTCCTGGTCTAAAGTAGTGCACTACCCTATGTGTCCTGGTCTAAAGTAGTGACATGTGTCCTGGTCTAAAGTAGTGCACTACTCTATGTGTCCTGGTCTAAAGTAGTGCACTACTCTATGTGTCCTGGTCTAAAGTAGTGCACTACCCTATATGTCCTGGTCTAAAGTAGTGCACTAAATAGAGAACAGGGTGTCATTTGGGAACACATGCATGGTGTTTATTTTCCGTTTATCAGAAATTAAAATCTGTCCAGGATTAACTGTGCAGTTTGCTCTCCACACTGGCATTGGTTTGTTTAGGTAAATACAGTCAACTGTTTGACATGGGATCTCCATGGAGACCAGCGGGAGGAAACAGGAAGGAAGCAGCACTGGGAATAGAAACAGAAACATAATCAGGACTAGTCACTTCCTGTTGGTTTAGTAAGGTGACCTTGTCGTATCACTTCTCTATGGATTTGTGTTAGTCTGATTGGTTGTTGCTGCTGCTTGGCACTGATTGGGTCTGGATGGAGCAGGGTGCCCAGGAATATCCTCCTGATTATAACCCCAGGACACCTCAGGGTTATAGTATAGTAGTGGGTGTTCATCATGTCTCTATAGTAGTGGGTGTTCTTCATATTGTCTCTATAGTAGTGGGTGTTCATCATGTCTCTATAGTTGTGGGTGTTCATCATGTCTCTATAGTAGTGGGTGTTCATCATGTCTCTATAGTAGTGGTTGTTCTTCATGTCTCTATAGTTGTGGGTGTTCATCATGTCTCTATAGT
This sequence comes from Oncorhynchus nerka, assembly GCF_034236695.1. Classification (NCBI taxonomy): domain Eukaryota; kingdom Metazoa; phylum Chordata; class Actinopteri; order Salmoniformes; family Salmonidae; genus Oncorhynchus; species Oncorhynchus nerka. The sequence goes on along the minus strand of NC_088409.1, from coordinate 8,298,788 downwards.
AGTGGGTGTTCTTCATATTGTCTCTATAGTAGTGGGTGTTCATCATGTCTCTATAGTAGTGGGTGTTCATCATGTCTCTATAGTAGTGGGTGTTCATCATGTCTCTATAGTAGTGGGTGTTCATCATGTCTCTATAGTAGTGGGTGTTCTTCATATTGTCTCTATAGTAGTGGGTGTTCTTCATATTGTCTCTATAGTAGTGGGTGTTCTTCATATTGTCTCTATAGTAGTGGGTGTTCATCATGTCTCTATAGTAGTGGGTGTTCTTCATATTGTCTCTATAGTAGTGGGTGTTCTTCATATTGTCTCTATAGTAGTGGGTGTTCATCATGTCTCTATAGTAGTGGGTGTTCTTCATATTGTCTCTATAGTAGTGGGTGTTCATCATGTCTCTATAGTAGTGGGTGTTCATCATGTCTCTATAGTAGTGGGTGTTCATCATGTCTCTATAGTAGTGGGTGTCATCATGTCTCTATAGTAGTGGGTGTTCATCATGTCTCTATAGTAGTGGGTGTTCTTCATATTGTCTCTATAGTAGTGGGTGTTCTTCATATTGTCTCTATAGTAGTGGGTGTTCATCATGTCTCTATAGTAGTGGGTGTTCATCATGTCTCTATAGTAGTGGGTGTTCTTCATGTCTCTATAGTAGTGGGTGTTCATCATGTCTCTATAGTAGTGGGTGTTCATCATGTCTCTATAGTAGTGGGTGTTCTTCATATTGTCTCTATAGTAGTGGGTGTTCTTCATATTGTCTCTATAGTAGTGGGTGTTCTTCATATTGTCTCTATAGTAGTGGGTGTTCATCATGTCTCTATAGTAGTGGGTGTTCATCATGTCTCTATAGTAGTGGGTGTTCATCATGTCTCTATAGTAGTGGGTGTTCATCATGTCTCTATAGTAGTGGGTGTTCATCATGTCTCTATAGTAGTGGGTGTTCATCATGTCTCTATAGTAGTGGGTGTTCATCATGTCTCTATAGTAGTGGGTGTTCTTCATATTGTCTCTATAGTAGTGGGTGTTCATCATGTCTCTATAGTAGTGGGTGTTCTTCATATTGTCTCTATAGTAGTGGGTGTTCATCATGTCTCTATAGTAGTGGGTGTTCATCATGTCTCTATAGTAGTGGGTGTTCATCATGTCTCTATAGTAGTGGGTGTTCTTCATATTGTCTCTATAGTAGTGGGTGTTCTTCATCATGTCTCTATAGTAGTGGGTGTTCATCATGTCTCTATAGTAGTGGGTGTTCATCATGTCTCTATAGTAGTGGGTGTTCATCATGTCTCTATAGTAGTGGGTGTTCATCATGTCTCTATAGTAGTGGGTGTTCATCATGTCTCTATAGTAGTGGGTGTTCTTCATATTGTCTCTATAGTAGTGGGTGTTCATCATGTCTCTATAGTAGTGGGTGTTCTTCATATTGTCTCTATAGTAGTGGGTATGCTGTTAGTTTATGAATCTTGACATTACAAAATTACGACTAAACTGAGTGGATAAAACATTAAGAACACCTGCTCTTTCCATGGTACAGACTGACCAGGTGAATCCAGGTGAAAGATATGATCCCTTATTGATGTCACTTTGTTAAATCCACTTTAATCAATGTAGATGTCTGGGAGGAGACGGGTTAAAGAAGGTATTTTAAGCCTTGAGACAATTGAGACATGGATTGTGTGTGTGTGTGTCATTCAGAGGGTGAATGTGCAAGACAAAAGATTTAAGTGCCTTTGAACAGGGTTATGGTAGAAGGTGCCAGGCGCACCGGTTTGTGTCAAGAACTGCAACGCTGCTGGGTTTTTCACACTCAACAGTTTGTATCAAGAACGGTACACCTCCCAAAGGACACCCAGAAAACTTGACACAACTGTGGGAAGCATTGGAGTCAACATGAGGCCAGCATCTCTGTGGAAGGCTTGTAGAGTCCATGCCCCCAAAGAATTCAGGCTGTTCTGAGGGCAAAAAGGAAAGGGTGCAACTCAATAACAGGAAGCTGTTCTTAATGTTTTGTATCCTCAGTGTGTATATGGACAGAGAGGGGTTTTCAGCTGTCCCCATAGGAGAAGCCTTAGTCCTCAGTGTGTATACGGACAGAGAGGGGTTTTCAGCTGTCCCCATAGGAGAAGCCTTAGTCCTCAGTGTGTATACGGACAGAGGGGTTTTCAGCTGTCCCCATAGGAGAAGCCTTAGTCCTCAGTGTGTATACGGACAGAGGGGTTTTCAGCTGTCCCCATAGGAGAAGCCTTAGTCCTCAGTGTGTATACGGACAGAGGGGGTTTCAGCTGTCCCCATAGGAGAAGCCTTAGTCCTCAGTGTGTATGGACAGAGGGGTTTTCAGCTGTCCCCATAGGAGAAGCCTTAGTCCTCAGTGTGTATATGGACAGAGAGGGGTTTTCAGCTGTCCCCATAGGAGAAGCCTTTGTCCTCAGTGTGTATATGGAGAGAGGGGTTTTCAGCTGTCCCCATAGGAGAAGCCTTAGTCCTCAGTGTGTATATAGACAGAGGGGTTTTCAGCTGTCCCCATAGGAGAAGCCTTAGTCCTCAGTGTGTATATAGACAGAGGGGTTTTCAGCTGTCCCCATAGGAGAAGCCTTAGTCCTCAGTGTGTATATGGACAGAGGGGTTTTCAGCTGTCCCCATAGGAGAAGCCTTAGTCCTCAGTGTGTATATAGACAGAGGGGTTTTCAGCTGTCCCCATAGGAGAAGCCTTAGTCCTCAGTGTGTATACGGACAGAGGGGTTTTCAGCTGTCCCCATAGGAGAAGCCTTAGTCCTCAGTGTGTGTATGGACAGAGGGGTTTTCAGCTGTCCCCATAGGAGAAGCCTTAGTCCTCAGTGTGTATATGGACAGAGGGGTTTTCAGCTGTCCCCATAGGAGAAGCCTTTGAAGAACCCTTTTTGGTTCAAGGTTAAACCCTTTACGTTTCTATGTAGGGCCCTTTTAACAAAGGGTTCTACATGGAACCCAACATAGATCTACCTGGAACCAAAAAGGGTTCTCCTATGGGGACAGCCGAAGAACCCTTCCAGAACTATTTTATAAGGAGGTAAGGAGGAGTCAGTACCCACTATACTGATACTCTCATCGTGATATCAACTGACTGGGTGTTTCTACGAAAGGCTTTCAACAGAAGACATGTCACATGTCACACACTGTATCAATCTGAAGACTGTATCAATCAGAAGACATGTCACATGTCACACACTGTATCAATCTGAAGACTGTATCAATCAGAAGACATGTCACATGTCACACACTGTATCAATCAGAAGACATGTCACATGTCACACACTGTATCAATCAGAAGACATGTCACATGTCACACACTGTATCAATCAGAAGACATGTCACATGTCACACACTGTATCAATCTGTCATTTAATCTCACACCGTTGCTATTGGTAATATGTTGAAACTCCACATCTGGTCCCATCTGTCAAGCTACTGATTCTACCATGAATAACGCTGTGTGTGATGTGTTGACTCTTTCAAAGGCATATTAACATATTGAATAATAATGGAAGATATGAAAGACTGAGATGGAACACTGTTCCCTTTACAGTGTGATACTTTGGAGCAGAGCCCAATGGGTCCCTCTATAGGGAACAGAGCCCAATGGGTCCCTCTATAGGGAACAGAGCCCAGTGGGTCCCTCTATAGGGAACAGAGCCCAATGGGTCCCTCTATAGGGAACAGAGCCCAATGGGTCCCTCTATAGGGAACAGAGCCCAATGGGTCCTCTATAGGGAACAGGGCCCAATGGGTCCCTCTATAGGGAACAGAGCCCAATGGGTCCCTCTATAGGGAACAGGGTGGAGTAGAGCCCAATGGGTCCCTCTATAGGGAACAGAGCCCAATGGGTCCCTCTATAGGGAACAGGGCCCAATGGGTCCCTCTATAGGGAACAGGGCCCAATGGGTCCCTCTATAGGGAACAGGGCCCAATGGGTCCCTCTATAGGGAACAGGGCCCAATGGGTCCCTCTATAGGGAACAGGGACCAATGGGTCCCTCTATAGGGAACAGGGTCAAATGGGTCCCTCTATAGGGAACAGGGCCCAATGGGTCCCTCTATAGGGAAAGGGCCCAATGGGTCCCTCTATAGGGAACAGGGCCCAATGGGTCCCTCTATAGGGAACAGGGTGGAGTAGAGCCCAATGGGTCCCTCTATAGGGAACAGGGTGGAGTAGAGCCCAATGGGTCCCTCTATAGGGAACAGGGTGGAGTAGAGCCCAATGGGTCCCTCTATAGGGAACAGGGTGGAGCAGAGCCCAATGGGTCCCTCTATAGGGAACAGAGCCCAATGGGTCCCTCTATAGGGAACAGGGACAAATGGGTCCCTCTATAGGGAACAGGGCCCAATGGGTCCCTCTATAGGGAACAGGGCCCAATGGGTCCCTCTATAGGGAACAGGGCCCAATGGGTCCCTCTATAGGGAACAGGGTGGAGTAGAGCCCAATGGGTCCCTCTATAGGGAACAGGGCCCAATGGGTCCCTCTATAGGGAACAGGGTGGAGTAGAGCCCAATGGGTCCCTCTATAGGGAACAGGGTGGAGTAGAACCCAATGGGGCCCTCTATAGGGAACAGGGCCCAATGGGTCCCTCTATACTGAACAGGGCCCAATGGGTCTCTCTATAGTGAACAGGGTGGAGTAGAGCCCAATGGGTCCCTCTATAGGGAACAGGGCCCAATGGGTCCCTCCATAGGGAACAGAGCCCAATGGGTCCCTCTATAGGGAACAGGGCCAAATGGGTCCCTCTATAGGGAACAGAGCCCAATGGGTCCCTCTATAGGGAACAGAGCCCAATGGGTCCCTCTATAGGGAACAGGGCCCAGGGCCTCAATGGGTCAATGGGTCCCTCTATAGGGAACAGGGCCCAATGGGTCCCTCTATAGGGAACAGGGCCCAATGGGTCCCTCTATAGGGAACAGGGCCCAATGGGTCCCTCTATAGGGAACAGGGACCAATGGGTCCCTCTATATGGAACAGGGTCAAATGGGTCCCTCTATAGGGAACAGGGCCCAATGGGTCCCTCTATAGGGAACAGGGCCCAATGGGTCCCTCTATAGGGAACAGGGCCCAATGGGTCCCTCTATAGGGAACAGGGCCCAATGGGTCCCTCTATAGGGAACAGGGCCCAATGGGTCCCTCTATAGGGAACAGGGCCCAATGGGTCCCTCTATAGGGAACAGAGCCCAATGGGTCCCTCAATAGGGAACAGGGCCCAATGGGTCCCTCTATAGGGAACAGGGCCCAATGGGTCCCTCTATAGGGAACAGGGCCCAATGGGTCCCTCTATAGGGAACAGGGCCCAATGGGTCCCTCTATAGGGAACAGGGACCAATGGGTCCCTCTATAGGGAACAGGGCCCAATGGGTCCCTCTATAGGGAACAGGGACCAATGGGTCCCTCTATAGGGAACAGGGTCAAATGGGTCCCTCTATAGGGAACAGGGCCCAATGGGTCCCTCTATAGGGAACAGGGCCCAATGGGTCCCTCTATAGGGAACAGGGCCCAATGGGTCCCTCTATAGGGAACAGAGCCCAATGGGTCCCTCTATAGTGAACAGGGACCAATGGGTCCCTCTATAGGGAACAGGGTCAAATGGGTCCCTCTATAGGGAACAGGGCCCAATGGGTCCCTCTATAGGGAACAGGGCCCAATGGGTCCCTCTATAGGGAACAGGTCCCAATGGGTCCCTCTATAGGGAACAGGGTGGAATAGAGCCCAATGGGTCCCTCTATAGGGAACAGGGTGGAGCAGAGCCCAATGGGTCCCTCTACAGGGAACAGGGTGGAGCAGAGCCCAATGGGTCCCTCTATAGGGAACAGGGCCCAATGGGTCCCTCTATAGGGAACAGGGACCAACGGGTCCCTCTATAGGGAACAGGGTCAAATGGGTCCCTCTATTGGGAACAGGGTGGAGTAGAGCCCAATGGGTCCCTCTATAGGGAACAGGGTGGAGTAGAGCCCAATGGGTCCCTCTATAGGGAACAGGGTGGAGTAGAGCCCAATGGGTCCCTCTATAGGGAACAGGGTGGAGCAGAGCCCAATGGGTCCCTCTATAGGGAACAGAGCCCAATGGGTCCCTCTATAGGGAACAGGGACAAATGGGTCCCTCTATAGGGAACAGGGCCCAATGGGTCCCTCTATAGGGAACAGGGCCCAATGGGTCCCTCTATAGGGAACAGGGTGGAGTAGAGCCCAATGGGTCCTCTATAGGGAACAGGGCCCAATGGGTCCCTCTATAGGGAACAGGGTGGAGTAGAGCCCAATGGGTCCCTCTATAGGGAACAGGGTGGAGTAGAACCCAATGGGGCCCTCTATGGGAACAGGGCCCAATGGGTCCCTCTATAATGAACAGGGCCCAATGGGTCTCTCTATAGTGAACAGGGTGGAGTAGAGCCCAATGGGTCCCTCTATAGGGAACAGGGCCCAATGGGTCCCTCTATAGGGAACAGAGCCCAATGGGTCCCTCTATAGGAACAGGGCCAAATGGGTCCCTCTATAGGGAACAGAGCCCAATGGGTCCCTCTATAGGGAACAGAGCCCAATGGGTCCCTCTATAGGGAACAGGGCCCAATGGGTCCCTCTATAGGGAACAGGGCCAAATGGGTCCCTCTATAGGGAACAGGGTGGAGTAGAGCCCAATGGGTCCCTCTATAGGGAACAGGGCCCAATGGGTCCCTCTATAGGGAACAGGGCCAAATGGGTCCCTCTATAGGGAACAGGGTGGAGTAGAGCCCAATGGGGCCCTCTATAGGGAACAGGGCCCAATGGGTCTCTCTATAGTGAACAGGGTGGAGTAGAGCCCAATGGGTCCCTCTATAGGGAACAGGGCCCAATGGGTCCCTCTATAGGGAACAGGGCCCAATGGGTCCCTCTATAGGGAACAGGGCCCAATGGGTCCTCTATAGGGAACAGGGACCAATGGGTCCCTCTATAGGGAACAGGGCCCAATGGGTCCCTCTATAGGAACAGGGACCAATGGGTCCCTCTATAGGGAACAGGGTCAAATTGGTCCCTCTATAGGGAACAGGGCCCAATGGGTCCCCTATAGGGAACAGGGCCCAATGGGTACCTCTATAGGGAACAGGGCCCAATGGGTCCCTCTATAGGGAACAGAGCCCAATGGGTCCCTCTATAGTGAACAGGGACCAATGGGTCCCTCTATAGGGAACAGGGTCAAATGGGTCCCTCTATAGGGAACAGGGCCCAATGGGTCCCTCTATAGGGAACAGGGCCCAATGGGTCCCTCTATAGGGAACAGGGCCCAATGGGTCCCTCTATAGGGAACAGGGTGGAGTAGAGCCCAATGGGTCCCTCTATAGGGAACAGGGTGGAGCAGAGCCCAATGGGTCCCTCTACAGGGAACAGGGTGGAGCAGAGCCCAATGGGTCCCTCTATAGGGAACAGGGCCCAATGGGTCCCTCTATAGGGAACAGGGACCAACGGGTCCCTCTATAGGGAACAGGGTCAAATGGGTCACTCTATTGGGAACAGGGTGGAGTAGAGCCCAATGGGTCCCTCTATAGGGAACAGGGTGGAGTAGAGCCCAAATGGGTCCCTCTATAGGGAACAGGGTGGAGTAGAGCCCAATGGATCCCTCTATAGGGAACAGGGTGGAGCAGAGCCCAATGTGTCCCTCTATAGCGAACAGAGCCCAATGGGTCCCTCTATAGGGAACAGGGACAAATGGGTCCCTCTATAGGGAACAGGGCCCAATGGGTCCCTCTATAGGGAACAGGGCCCAATGGGTCCCTCTATAGGGAACAGGGTGGAGTAGAGCCCAATGGGTCCCTCTATAGGGAACAGGGCCCAATGGGTCCCTCTATAGGGAACAGGGTGGAGTAGAGCCCAATGGGTCCCTCTATAGGGAACAGGGTGGAGTAGAACCCAATGGGGCCCTCTATAGGGAACAGGGCCCAATGGGTCCCTCTATAATGAACAGGGCCCAATGGGTCTCTCTATAGTGAACAGGGTGGAGTAGAGCCCAATGGGTCCCTCTATAGGGAACAGGGCCCAATGGGTCCCTCTATAGGGAACAGAGCCCAATGGGTCCCTCTATAGGGAACAGGGCCAAATGGGTCCCTCTATAGGGAACAGAGCCCAATGGGTCCCTCTATAGGGAACAGAGCCCAATGGGTCCCTCTATAGGGAACAGGGCCCAATGGGTCCCTCTATAGGGAACAGGGCCAAATGGGTCCCTCTATAGGGAACAGGGTGGAGTAGAGCCCAATGGGTCCCTCTATAGGGAACAGGGCCCAATGGGTCCCTCTATAGGGAACAGGGCCCAATGGGTCCCTCTATAGGGAACAGGGCCCAATGGGTCCCTCTATAGGGAACAGGGCCCAATGGGTCCCTCTATAGGGAACAGGGCCCAATGGGTCCCTCTATAGGGAACAGAGCCCAATGGGTCCCTCTATAGTGAACAGGGACCAATGGGTCCCTCTATAGGGAACAGGGTCAAATGGGTCCCTCTATAGGGAACAGGGCCCAATGGGTCCCTCTATAGGGAACAGGGCCCAATGGGTCCCTCTATAGGGAACAGGGCCCAATGGATCCTCTATAGGGAACAGGGTGGAGTAGAGCCCAATGGGTCCCTCTATAGGGAACAGGGTGGAGCAGAGCCCAATGGGTCCCTCTACAGGGAACAGGGTGGAGCAGAGCCCAATGGGTCCTCTATAGGGAACAGGGCCCAATGGGTCCCTCTATAGGGAACAGGGACCAACGGGTCCCTCTATAGGGAACAGGGTCAAATGGGTCCCTCTATTGGGAACAGGGTGGAGTAGAGCCCAATGGGTCCCTCTATAGGGAACAGGGTGGAGTAGAGCCCAATGGGTCCTCTATAGGGAACAGGGTGGAGTAGAGCCCAATGGGTCCCTCTATAGGGAACAGGGTGGAGCAGAGCCCAATGGGTCCCTCTATAGGGAACAGAGCCCAATGGGTCCCTCTATAGGGAACAGGGACAAATGGGTCCCTCTATAGGGAACAGGGCCCAATGGGTCCCTCTATAGGGAACAGGGCCCAATGGGTCCCTCTATAGGGAACAGGGTGGAGTAGAGCCCAATGGGTCCCTCTATAGGGAACAGGGCCCAATGGGTCCCTCTATAGGGAACAGGGTGGAGTAGAGCCCAATGGGTCCCTCTATAGGGAACAGGGTGGAGTAGAACCCAATGGGGCCCTCTATAGGGAACAGGGCCCAATGGGTCCCTCTATAATGAACAGGGCCCAATGGGTCTCTCTATAGTGAACAGAGTGGAGTAGAGCCCAATGGGTCCCTCTATAGGGAACAGGGCCCAATGGGTCCCTCTATAGGGAACAGAGCCCAATGGGTCCCTCTATAGGGAACAGGGCCAAATGGGTCCCTCTATAGGGAACAGAGCCCAATGGGTCCCTCTATAGGGAACAGAGCCCAATGGGTCCCTCTATAGGGAACAGGGCCCAATGGGTCCCTCTATAGGGAACAGGGCCAAATGGGTCCCTCTATAGGGAACAGGGTGGAGTAGAGCCCAATGGGTCCCTCTATATGGAACAGGGCCCAATGGGTCCTCTATAGGGAACAGGGCCAAATGGGTCCCTCTATAGGGAACAGGGTGGAGTAGAGCCCAATGGGGCCCTCTATAGGGAACAGGGCCCAATGGGTACCTCTATAATGAACAGGGCCCAATGGGTCTCTCTATAGTGAACAGGGTGGAGTAGAGCCCAATGGGTCCCTCTATAGGGAACAGGGCCCAATGGGTCCCTCTATAGGGAACAGAGCCCAATGGGTCCCTCTATAGGGAACAGGGCCAAATGGGTCCCTCTATAGGGAACAGAGCCCAATGGGTCCCTCTATAGGGAACAGAGCCCAATGGGTCCCTCTATAGGGAACAGGGCCCAATGGGTCCCTCTATAGGGAACAGGGCCAAATGGGTCCCTCTATAGGGAACAGGGTGGAGTAGAGCCCAATGGGTCCCTCTATAGGGAACAGGGCCAAATGGGTCCCTCTATAGGGAACAGGGCCAAATGGGTCCCTCTATAGGGAACAGGGCCCAATGGATCCCTCTATAGGGAACAGGGCCAAATGGGTCCCTCTATAGGGAACAGGGCCCAATGGGTCCCTCTATAGGGAACAGGGCCAAATGGGTCCTCTATAGGGAACAGGGCCCAATGGGTCCCTCTATAGGGAACAGGGCCTAATGGGTCCCTCTATAGGGAACAGGGCCCAATGGGTCCCTCTATAGGGAGCAGGGTGGAGTAGAGCCCAATGGGTCCCTCTATAGGGAACAGGGCCCAAATGGGTCCCTCTTTAGGGAACAGGGTGGAGTAGAGCCCAATGGGTCCCTCTATAGGGAACAGGGTGGAGTAGAAACCAATGGGTCCCTCTATTGGGAACATGGTACCATTGGGGACGTGACCTCGGTTATTTTGTTGTCTCTCTCTATCTCCCATCGGTGGAGGGAACAAAGAAGGTTATTAACAGATAAAAGACTTTCCATCAGATAGTTCAGTATTAAAAGATCACTTCCCCCCTCAACCATTTTCTCATTATAATGTTATCTCCGTCGCCTCTGCGATGATGTGGATCTGAGCTAGGCTTTGTTTGTGTTGTCACGGAGACACATCAATCATTCTACCGCTCAACACACTTTAATAAAACACTTGATGAGAGCAGCAGCAGCAGCTGAAATACACGTAATTATCAGTCTGACGTGGCGCCAGGGAACTGTGTCTCTGGGGTGAAGAAGAGTCAAGTCCCAAGTCCTATTCTGCTCTAAACGTGGCCTCACATTCATAAAGGTTATTGTTACAACCAGTTGTTGTCGTTAAATCACTCTCCTCTTAGAGAGATACGTGAAGCTAACCCTAATGAACACGGAGGGGGAGTCCTGTCTCTGTTGCCTGGGGGCGGCAGGGTAGCCTAGTGCGTTGGACTAGTAACCGAAAGGTTGCAAGGTCGAATCCCCGAGATGACATGGTAAAAATCTGTCGTTCTGCCCCTGAACAGGCAGTTAACCCACTGTTCCTAGGCCGTCATTGAAAATAAGAACTTGTTCTTAACTGACTTGATTAGTTAAATAAAATATAAATAAATGATGCCTCGTCCCAAATGGAAAGCTATTGCTGACATGCTCTGGTCAAAGTAGTGTACTACAGAGGGAACCGACAGACAGACCACCTCTCCTGACCCCAGACAGACAGATAGACCACCTCTCCTCACCCCAGACAGACAGACAGACAGACCACCTCTCCTGACCCCAGACAGACAGACCACCTCTCCTCACCCCAGACAGACAGACCACCTCTCCTCACCCCAGACAGACAGACATACAGACAGACAGACAGACAGACAGACAACCTCTCCTCACCCCAGACAGACAGACAGACAGACAGACAGACAGACAGACAGACAGACAGACAGACAGACAGACAACCTCTCCTCACCCCAGACAGACAGACAGACAACCTCTCCTCACCCCAGACAAACAGACAGACACAGACAGACAACCTCTCCTCACCCCAGACAGACAGACAGACAGACAGACAACCTCTCCTCACCCCAGACAGACAGACCACCTCTCCTCACCCCAGACAGACAGACAGACAGACAGACAGAACACCTCTCCTCACCCAGACAGACAGACAGACAGACAGACAGACAGACAGACAGACAACCTCTCCTCACCCCCAGACAGACAGACCACCTCTCCTCACCCCAGACAGACAGACCACCTCTCCTCACCCCAGACAGACAGACAGACAGACAGACAGACAGACAGACAGACAGACAGACAGACAACACAGACTCCTCACCCCAGACAGACAGACAGACAGACAGACAGACCTCTCCTCACCCCAGACAGACAGACAGACAGACAACCTCTCCTCACCCCAGACAGACAGACAGACAGACAGACAGACAGACAGACAGACAGACAGACAGACAGACAGACAGACAGACAGACAGACAGACAGACAGACAACCTCTCCTCACCCCAGACAGACAGAAAGGTGAAGTCATTGTTAAAACAGGACACACAGGAAGTGAAGTGGACAGTAACATGACAGGGTTAGAGTGAGAGAGCGGTGCCGTGTACTACAGCTGGAAAAACCCCAGTACCACCTCTGGCCTGACTAGAAACCATCCCAGCCAACTGTCTACAGGGTATCAGAGAGGAAGGATCCCCATACTGTAGCCTCCTAGTCAACCCCAGTACCACCTCTGGTCTGACTAGAAACCATCCCAGCCAACTGTCTACAGGGTAACAGAGAGGAAGGATCCCCATACTGTAGCCTCTTAGTCAACCCCAGTACCACCTCTGGTCTGACTAGAAACCATCCCAGCCAACTGTCTACAGGGTATCAGAGAGGAAGGATCCCCATACTGTAGCCTCCTAGTCAACCCCAGTACCACCTCTGGTCTGACTAGAAACCATCCCAGCCAACTGTCTACAGGGTAACAGAGAGGAAGGATCCCCATACTGTAGCCTCCTAGTCAACCCCAGTACCACCTCTGGTCTGACTAGAAACCATCCCAGCCAACTGTCTACAGGGTATCAGAGAGGAAGGCCTCCTAGTCAACCACAGAGATGATGTCTGAAACCCCTCTATCAAATCCAGTGGAAAGCCCAAACTAATGGATAAACAGCAGATAAACAAGGGAGATAAATGAACAGAACAGATCCTAGCTGGGGAGACGTATTACCCCTCTGAGTGTGTCTATACCATCCCAACAAACCCTGTGGGTTGTAGTTAACCTCTTTCTGGCAGCTTGATTTCCCCATTTTTACCAGCCTCAGAGAGTAGAGAGGATCCCAATTTGTCGGGTCACCCCACACATCCAACACGCCACTGGAGGCTGTGACAGACTGAATCCCCTTGTCCTCTCTCTGAGTTGACAGGGCTGGACCTCCTCTGGGTATAATAGGTATCACAACTGTCTACAAATGAAGGATCCCCGCACCCTGGTCTGACTAGAAACCATCCAGGGTATCAGAGAGAACAGCCATCTGGGGTTTCATCTCTTTCATGCTAGAGCTATATTATCTCTGTCATAATAGAGCTATATTATCTCTGTCATAATAGAACTAAATATCTCTGTCATAATATAACTGTATAATCTCTGTCATAATAGAGCTAAATCACCTCTTTCATAATAGAACTAAATCACCTCTGTCATAATAGAACTAAATCATCTCTGTCATAATAGAACTAAATCACCTCTGTCATAATAGAGCTAAATCACCTCTGTCATAATAGAGCTAAATCACCTCTTTCATAATAGAACTAAATCACCTCTGTCATAATAGAACTAAATCATCTCTGTCATAATAGAACTAAATCACCTCTTTCATAATAGAACTAAATCACTCTGTCATAATAGAACTAAATCACCTCTGTCATAATAGAACTAAATCACCTCTGTCATAATAGAGCTAAATCACCTCTGTCATAATAGAACTAAATCATCTCTGTCATAATACTAAAACTAAATCATCTCTGTCATAATGGAACTAAATCACCTCTGTCATAATAGAACTAAATCACCTCTGTCCTAATAGAACTAAATCATCTCTGTCATAATAGAACTAAATCATCTCTGTCATAATATAACTAAATAATCTCTGTCAAAATAGAACTATATTGTCTCTGTCATAATATAACTAAATCATCTCTGTCATAATATAACTAAATAATCTCTGTCATAATAGAACTAAATCACCTCTTTCATAATAGAACTAAATCACCTCTGTCATAATAGAACTATATTGTCTCTGTCATAATAGAACTAAATCACCTCTGTCATAATAGAACTAAATCACCTCTGTCATAATGGAGCTAAATCACCTCTGTCATAACAGAACTAAATCACCTCTGTCATAATAGAACTAAATCACTTTGTAAAAGACCACCATGCAATGCTGAAGACAAATAATTGAGTCCAAAAATCATAGACCTCTGGTCATAATTGAACTAAATAGGGCTCTGTCATAATAGTGAACGATATAGGGAATAGGGCTCTGTCAAAGTAGTGTACAATATAGGGAATAGAGCTCTGGTCAAGAGTAGTAACTAAATCACTTGTCATGATTACATATAAGGGAATAGTGTGCCATTTGGATCCAGGAGCTAAATCCTCTACCAGCCCATAGGGAATAGGGGATCAGACCCTCTGTCAGAGCCATAGGGAATAGTGTGCCATTTAGGATCCACACCCTAAATCCTCTCTGTCATAATAGAATAAGTAAGAGAACTACTGTATCTTCTAAGAGCCCCTAGGGAATAGGGATCCAGACCCTCTGGTATCTTAAAGAGCACCATGAATGCTGGGACAGACCCTACTGTATCCTCTACCTGAGCCTATAGGGAATAGGGGCATTTGGATCAGAGTAGTGCATCTTCTACCAGAGCCCATAGGGAATAGGGGATCCAGACCCTACTGTATCTTCTAAGAGCCCTGGTCAAGGAATAGGGGATCCAGACTACTGTATCTTCTACCAGAGGAATAGGGAATAGGGGATCAGACCTACTGTATCTTCTACAGAGCCCCTAGGGAATAGGGTGGATCCAGACCCTACTGTATCTTAGTACCAGATCTAGGGAATAGGGATCCAGACCCTACTGTATCTTCTACCAGAGCCCATAGGGAATAGGGGATCCAGACCCTACTGTATCCTCTACCTGAGCCCATAGGGAATAGGGTGCCATTTGGGATCCAGACCCTACTGTATCTTCTACCAGAGCCCATAGGGAATAGGGGATCCAGACCCTACTGTATCTTCTACCAGAGCCCATAGGGAATAGGGGATCCAGACCCTACTGTATCTTCTACCAGAGCCCATAGGGAATAGGGGATCCAGACCCTACTGTATCTTCTACCAGAGCCCCTAGGGAATAGGGGATCCAGACCCTACTGTATCTTCTACCAGAGCCCATAGGGAATAGGGATCCAGACCCTACTGTATCTTCTACCAGAGCCCTAGGGAATATGGGATCCAGACCCTACTGTATCTTCTACCAGAGCCCATAGGGAATAGGGGATCCAGACCCTACTGTATCTTCTACCAGAGCCCCTAGGGAATAGGGGATCCAGACCCTACTGTATCTTCTACCAGAGCCATAGGGAATACGGGATCCAGACCCTAATGTATCTTCTACCAGAGCCCATAGGGAATAGGGGATCCAGACCCTACTGTATCTTCTACCAGAGCCCATATGGAATAGGGGATCCAGACCCTACTGTATCTTCTACCAGAGCCCATAGGGAATAGTGTGCCATTTGGGATGCAGTCCCTACTGTATCTTCTACCAGAGCCCCTAGGGAATAGGGATCCAGACCTTACTGCATCTTCTACCAGAGCCCATAGGGAATATGGGATCCCAGACCCTACTGTATCTTCTACCAGAGCCCTAGGGAATAGGGGGATCCAGACCCTACTCTATCTTCTACCAGAGCCCATAGGGAATAGTGTGCCATTTGGGATCCACCCTACTGTATCTTATACCAGAGCCCATAGGGAATAGGGTGCCATTTGGGATCCAGACCCTACTGTACTGTAGTACATCTCTGTTCAGTATAGTCATGTGTTACTCCACTGACTGTGGCTAATCGTCCAGGTTTCCAACATCCCTGTCTCATTCAATCTGGTTACGAGTCTCTATGAGGACGACCTGCTGGCCGAGTCCAAACGTCAGCGATCAGTTACACCTACCAATCCATAGGCTAAATTCAGTTACACCTTTCCAATCCATAGGCTACGATCAGTTACACCTTCCAATCCATAGGCTACGATCAGTTACACCTTCCAATCCATAGGCTACGATCAGTTACACCTTCCAATCTATAGGCTACGATCAGTTACACCTTCCAATCCATAGGCTACGATCAGTTACACCTTCCAATCCATAGGCTACGATCAGTTACACCTTTACAATCCATAGGCTACGATCAGTTACACCTTCCAATCTATAGGCTACGATCATTTACACCTTCCAATCCATAGGCACACAGATCAGTTACGAAGGAGGCCTTCCAATCCAAAGATAGATGGAGTGATCATCATGCACCTTTCAATCCTGTCTGCCACATCAGATACACCTTCCAATCCTAGATCAGAGGCTACGACAACTATTACTTCACTGGAACTCCCCTCCCCTCCCTCCCTCCCTCCCTCCCTCCCTCTATACCCTCACAGACACACATCCCCTTGTCGCTCTCTATCTTCGAAGGAGGCTCTCTATCTTCGGGAGTATCAGACAAAGATATCTTCCTCTCTATCCCCTCATCTCTCTCTATCTTCCTCTCTATCCCCTCATCTCTCTCTCTATCTTCCTCTCATCCCTCATCTCTGTCTTCCTGTCCCCTCATCCCCTCATCTCACAAATCATATCTCTAGATCAGAGACCCTCACAATCTATCTTGCTCTCATCTCCCTCTCTCTCCCTCTCTCTCTCTCTCTCTCTCTCTCTCTTCCCTCTATCCCCTCATCTCTCTCTCTATCTTCCTCTCTATCCCTCATTTCTCTCTCTCCCCTCTCCCCTCATCTCTCTCCCTCCCTCTCCCCTCCCTCCCTCCCTCCCTCCCTCCCTCTCCTCCCTCCCTCATCCTCTCTATCTCTATCCCCTCATCTCTCTCTCTATCTTCCCTCTATCCCTCATCTCTCTCCTCTGTCTTCCTCTCTATCCCCTCATCTCTCTCTCTATCCTCTCCCTCCTCCTGTGGTTCAGAATAAAACCTGGAGGCTCTGAGCCAGAAGGACAGCCCATGGAGAGAGGAGTGCCATCAGACACCGCGCAGTAGGAAACTGAGCTCAGTTTGAGCCAGACAGGAACCATCACGGAGGCATGAGGACCCCAGGCTGACAGGTTAGGACGGCTATGTGTCTGTGTGTAAACAGGGGTTCTGCCTGGGGCGTTTACGGCTGTGTTTATAGGGAAGGGGAATAGCTTGTTGGCTTCAGGGGATGTCAGAGACTCAGTTACTTTGGGATTTATTGACACACTTGTAAAATCATCCTGAGGTACTTTCAGGGCACACAGAACAGGTTTCTCCAGGGCTGATATTAAAGGTACTTTCAGGGCACACAGAACAGGTTTCTCCAGGGCTGATATTAAAGGCACTTTCAGGACACACAGAACAGGTTTCTCCAGGGCTGATATTAAAGGTACTTTCAGGACACACAGAACAGGTTTCTCCAGGGCTGATATTAAAGGTACTTTCAGGGCACACAGAACAGGTTTCTCCAGAGCTGATATTAAAGGTACTTTCAGGACACACAGAACAGGTTTCTCCAGGGCTGATATTAAAGGTACTTTCAGGGCACACAGAACAGGTTTCTCCAGGGCTGATTTTAAAGGTACTTTCAGGACACACAGAACAGGTTTCTCCAGGGCTGATATTAAAGGTCCAATCCTGTTTTTTCAGGACATTTTCTGGGTAAGAACAAGTTTTACAGGATTGCTGAAATTCAAAAAGAAACAGAAATATCTTTTCAAAGGATTTCTCAAACAGAACAGGTTTCTCCAGGGCTGATATTAAGAGGTTTAGAACTTTCAGGACACACAGAACAGGTTTCTCCAGGGCTGATCCCAACAAAACAGGCTGAAATTTCAGGTTGTTTTTCTCAAACAGCTCTTACACAAAAGGGTTTCTCAGTTTTCACTATTTCACAGTATACTTCCAACCTCAGTGTGGAAATATATATACACACAGAACAGGAAAAATTACATTTTTTCTCCAGGGCTGATATTAAAGGCACTTTCAGGACCACAGAAAAACAGTAGTTTCTCCAGGGCTGATATTAAAACTTTCATTGAAATGGACACACATCAACAGGTTTCTCCAGGGCTGATATTAAAGGTGGACTTTCAGGACACACAGAACAGGTTTCTCCAGGGCTGATATTAAAGGTACTTTCAGGACGGAGACAGAACAGGTTTCTCCAGGGCTGATATTAAAGGTACTTTCAGGACACACAGAACAGGGGGAGGGACAGGCAGAGAGGACAGGTTTCTCCAGGGCAGAGAGGGGGAGTGGATTAAAGGTACTTTCAGGACACACAGAACAGGTTTCTCCAGGGCTGACATTAGGGGTACTTTCAGGGCACACAGAACAGGTTTCTCCAGGGCTGATATTAAAGGTACTTTCAGGACACACAGAACAGGTTTCTCCAGGGCTGATGAGAAAACAAAAAGGTACTTTCAGGACACACAGAAAGGTTTCAAAAAAAGGAGCAAACTAAATGTATTTTAAACAGGACACACAGAACAGGTTTCTCCAGGGCTGATATTAAAGGTACTTTCTATGGGGACACAGTGAGCATAGGCTTTGTGAGCCGCCGTAGGCAGACATGGCTCTCAAGAGAAGACAGGCTATGTGCCCACTGCCCACAAAATGAGGTGGAAACTGAGCTATTAAACCTCCTGCATTAGAAACTGTTTTAGATCCACTCGAAAACAAATATCATTTTGATAAACTCCCATATCTACTGGGTGAAAATTAAGTACTTTACTGCAAGATTGTTTTAAACTAAAATGGTCAAAAAGAAACAGAAATATCTTCTCTAGCAAAGAGCAATTTCTCAAACAAGAATTCTGCTAGGACTGTCTGGGCTGGGGCTGAAAACTCTCTGTTATTGGCTTTGAGAGGTTTAGAACTCTCTTTCTTATTGGTCTGATTCAATAATGTATGGTGATGTCACCAGGCTGCCAAATCTCATCCCAACAAAACAGGCTTTCAGGTTGATCTCAAACAGCTCTTACAGTCTGCTTTATCTCTGATCTGCTCTCTGATTGCTCTCTATCATTCTCAACCTCATCTGTGTGGATCTGCTCTATATCACATCACAACACAGGAAAAATTACATTTTTGAACTGCACGTGGCCTTTAAGATACATGCTCTGATCTGCTCTCTGCTCTTGAACTCAACACCCTCAGAAAAGACTCTGAGCTGTTCTCTGATCTACTCTCTGTACGCCTGGAGGAGTCTGCTTCTGCTCTCTGAACTTTCCATTGAAATGTTGAATCATCCACATCACACTGCTCTCTGTCTGATCTGCTCCATCCTGATCTGCTCTCTGCTCTCTGATCTGCTCTCTGATCTCTGATCTGGCAGATCTGCTCTCTGGGATCTGCTCTCTGCTCTCTGATCTGCTCTCTGATCTGCTCTCTGAGGGGGGATCTGCTCTCTGCTCTCTGATCTGCTCTCTGATCTCTGATCTGCTCTCTGATCTGGGGAGTGGAGGGGATGGGCTAGATCTGCTCTCTGCTCTCTGATCTGGGAGTGGAGGGGGGAGGGGTCTGCTCTCTGAGGGCTCTCTGAGATCTGGGGGGAGTGGATCTGCTCTCTGCTCTGGGCTCTCTGGGGCAGACTCTCTGGGGGCTGATCTGGGGGATCTGCTCTCTGCTCTCTGGGCAGATCTGCTCTCTGCTCTCTGCTCTCTGAGAGAGGGGGAGTGGAGGGGGATCTCTGATCTCTGAGGAGGGCTCTCTGGGGGAGTGGAGGGGCTCTCTGATCTGCTCTCTGATCTACTCTCTGATCTGCTCTCTGATCTGAGGGATCTGCTCTCTGATCTGGTCTCTGAGAGGGGGCGGAGATCTGGAGTGGAGGGGGTGGGGTAGAGGGGCTCTCTGCTCTCTGAGGGGGTCTGCTCTCTGGGGCAGAGAGGGGTCTCTGATCTGGCAGAGAGGGGGGCGGAGAGGGGAGTGGATCTGCTCTCTGAGGGGGGATCTGAGAGAGACAGCTCTCTGAGATCTGGGACTGAGTCTCTCTGCTCTCTGCAGAGAGAGATCTGATGAGAAAACAAAAAGCTCTCTGCTAATTATTTGACTCTGCTCTCTGGAAAGATCTTCTCAATCTCTGATCTGCTCTCTAGATCTGCTATTTGGCCCTGATCTGCTCTCTGCTATCTGCTCTCTGATCTCTCTGATCTCTGAAGAATCTGCTCTCTGCTCTCATCTCTGATCTGCTCTCTGCTCTCTGATCTCTGATCTGCTCTCTGATCTACTCTCTGCTCTCTGATCTGCTCTCTGATCTGCTATCTGATCTGCTCTGCTCTCTGATCGGCTCTCTGATCTCTGATCTGCTCTCTGCTATCTGATCTGCTCTCTGCTCTCTGATCTCTGATCTGCCTCTGCTCTCTGGATCTGCTCTCTGACTATGATCAGATCTCTGATCTCTGATCTCTGATCTGCCTCTGCTCTCTGATCTCTGATCCGCTCTAGGCAGACTGGCTCTCAAGAGAAGATCTGGCTATGTGCCCATCTGCCCACAAAATGCTCTCTGCTCTCTGAGCTGCACTTCCTCCTCCTGCTCAAATGTCTGACCTCTGCTCTAGAATCTCTGATCTGCCTCTGATCTACACAGATCCACAAAGAATTGAAAACAAATACAATTTTGATAAACTCCCATATCTATCTGCTCTCTGAAATCACAGTGTACTCATCTCTGCAGCAAGATCTGCTGTTCTGAAAAGGTCTGCTCTCTGATCTGCTCTCTGCTCTCTGCTCTCTGCTCTCTGCTCTACTCTCTGCTCTCTGATCTGCTCTCTGATCTGCTCTCTGATCTCTGATCTGCTCTCTGATCTGCTCTCTGATCTGCTCTCTGATCTGCTCTCTGATCTGCTCTCTGCTCTCTGACTCTCTGATCTGCTCTCTGATCTGCTCTCTGCTCTCTGCTCTCTGATCTGCTCTCTCTCTCTGCTCTCTGATCTGCTCTCTGATCTACTCTCTGCTCTCTGATCTGCTCTCTGATCTGCTATCTGATCTGCTCTCTGCTCTCTGATCTGCTCTCTGATCTCTGATCTGCTCTATCTGATCTGATCTGATCTGCTCTCTGCTCTCTGATCTGCTCTCTGATCTGCTCTCTGCTCTCTGATCTACTCTCTGCTCTCTGATCTGCTCTGATCTCTGATCTGCTCTCTGATCTGCTCTCTGATCTCTGATCTGCTCTCTGATCTCTGATCTGCTCTCTGATCTGCTCTCTGATCTCTGATCTGCTCTCTGCTCTCTGATCTGCTCTCTGATCTCTGATCTGCTCTCTGATCTGCTCTCTGCTCTCTGATCTGCTCTCTGCTCTCTGATCTCTGATCTGCTCTCTGATCTGCTCTCTGCTCTCTGATCTGCTCTCTGATCTCTGACTCTCTGCTCTCTGATCTGCTCTCTGATCTCTGATCTGCTCTCTGCTCTCTGATCTGCTCTCTGATCTCTGCTCTCTGCTCTCTGATCTGCTCTCTGATCTCTGCTCTCTGATCTGCTCTCTGCTCTCTGATCTCTGATCTGCTCTCTGCTCTCTGCTCTCTGATCTGCTCTCTGATCTCTGATCTCTCTGATCTCTGATCTCTGATCTGCTCTCTGATCTCTGATCTGCTCTCTGATCTGCTCTCTGATCTGCTCTCTGATCTGCTCTCTGATCTGCTCTCTGATCTCTCTCTGATCTGCTCTCTGATCTGCTCTCTCTGCTCTCTGATCTGCTCTCTGCTCTCTGCTCTCTGTTCTCTGATCTGCTCTCTGATCTGCTCTCTGATCTGCTCTCTGATCTGCTCTCTGATCTGCTCTCTGATCTCTGATCTGCTCTCTGATCTGCTCTCTGCTCTCTGCTCTCTGCTCTCTGATCTGCTCTCTGATCTCTGATTGTCTCTCTGCTCTCTGCTCTCTGATCTGCTTTCTGATCTGCTCTCTGATCTGCTCTCTGCTCTCTGCTCTCTGATCTGCTCTCTGATCTGCTCTCTCTGCTCTCTGATCTCTGATCTGCTCTCTGATCTGCTCTGATCTGCTCTCTGCTCTCTGCTCTCTGCTCTCTGATCTCTGATCTGCTCTCTGCTCTCTGATCTGCTCTCTGATCTGCTCTCTGATCTGCTCTCTGCTCTCTGATCTGCTCTCTGCTCTCTGATCTGCACTCTGATCTGCTCTCTGCTCTCTGATCTGCTCTCTGATCTGCTCTCTGCTCTCTGATCTGCTCTCTCTGCTCTGCTCTCTGATCTGCTCTCTGCTCTGCTCTCTGATCTGCTCTCTGATCTGCTCTCTGATCTGATCTCTCTCTGCTCTCTGCTCTCTGATCTGCTCTCTGATCTGCTCTCTGATCTCTCTGATCTGCTCTCTGATCTGCTCTCTGATCTGCTCTCTGATCTCTGATCTGCTCTCTGATCTCTGATCTGCTCTCTGATCTGCTCTCTGATCTGCTCTCTGCTCTCTGATCTGCTCTCTGCTCTCTGATCTCTGATCTGCTCTCTGATCTGCTCTCTGCTCTCTGATCTCTGATCTGCTCTCTGCTCTCTGATCTCTGATCTGCTCTGCTCTCTGATCTCTGATCTGCTCTCTGATCTCTCTCTGCTCTCTGCTCTCTGCTCTCTGCTCTCTGCTCTCTGATCTGCTCTCTGCTCTCTCTGATCTGCTCTCTGCTATCTGATCTGCTCTCTGATCTGCTGCTCTCTGCTCTCTGATCTGCTCTCTGCTCTCTGATCTGCTCTCTGATCTCTGATCTGCTCTCTGATCTGCTCTCTGCTCTCTGATCTGCTCTCTGCTCTCTGATCTCTGATCTGCTCTCTCTGCTCTCTGCTCTCTGATCTGCTCTCTGCTCTCTGATCTCTGATCTGCTCTCTGATCTGCTCTCTCTCTGATCTGCTCTCTGCTCTCTGATCTGCTCTCTGCTCTGCTCTCTGCTCTCTGCTCTCTGATCTGCTCTCTGATCTGCTCTCTGATCTGCTCTCTCTGCTCTCTGCTCTCTGATCTGCTCTCTGATCTGATCTCTGCTCTCTGATCTGCTCTCTGATCTGCTCTCTGATCTGCTCTCTGATCTCTGATCTGATCTCTGATCTCTGATCTGCTCTCTGCTGATCTCTGATCTGCTCTCTGATCTGCTCTCTGATCTGCTCTCTGATCTGCTCTCTGATCTGCTCTCTCTCTCTGATCTGCTCTCTGATCTGCTCTCTGCTCTCTGATCTGCTCTCTGCTCTCTGCTCTCTGATCTCTGCTCTCTGCTCTCTGATCTGCTCTCTGATCTGCTCTCTGATCTGCTCTCTGATCTGCTCTCTGATCTCTGATCTGCTCTCTCTGATCTCTCTCTCTGCTCTCTGCTCTCTGATCTGCTCTCTCTCTGATTGTCTCTCTGCTCTCTGCTCTCTGATCTGCTTTCTGATCTGCTCTCTGATCTGCTCTCTGCTCTCTCTGCTCTCTGATCTGCTCTCTGATCTGCTCTCTGCTCTGCTCTCTGATCTGCACTCTGATCTGCTCTCTGCTCTCTGATCTGCTCTCTGCTCTCTGATCTGCTCTCTGCTCTGCTCTCTGATCTGCTCTCTGCTCTCTGCTCTGCTCTCTGCTCTGCTCTCTGATCTGCTCTCTGCTCTGCTCTCTGATCTGCTCTCTGATCTGCTCTCTGCTCTGCTCTCTGATCTGCTCTCTGCTCTGCTCTCTGATCTGCTCTCTGATCTGCTCTCTGATCTGCTCTCTGATCTGCTCTCTGCTCTCTGCTCTCTGATCTGCTCTCTGATCTGCTCTCTGATCTGCTCTCTGCTCTCTGCTCTGCTCTCTACTCTCTGCGTGTTACGTTCCCCAGTTTAAGTGTTGTAGTTTGTGTATTTGCATGTGTTTATTTCAGGAAATGGCTTCCTGAAATCCCTCAAGCAGCTGATTGGTTGACTCCATGGCTAATTGGAGAGCTGACCCCGCCCCCTCGTCAAGACACAGCTGTCTCCAATTACCCATTCCTTCTGAAGCTATATAAAAGCCAGTGTTCTGTTCAGGAGGAGAGATTTTCTGGGAGGTCATTGCAGAGAGATTTTGATAGAGGTTGATTTTGCTGGGAGTTCATTGCTGAGAGTTGGTATGTTTTGTTGCTCAGATAGATAGATAGAGCTTATTTGATGTCCTTTGTTTCTTAGTTTGTTTGTGAAAATTGTTTAATATTGTCACGCCTTGGTCATAGTGTTTTGTGTTTTAGTTATATAGTTGGTCAGGCCAGGGTGTGACATGGGTTTATGTGTTGTGTTTCGTATTGGGGTTTTGTATTATTGGGATTGCGGTTGAGTAGGGGTGTTAGGCTGGGCTGCCTGAGGCGGTTCTCAATTAAGAGTCAGGTGCTTCTCGTTGTCTCGGATTGGGAACCGTATTTAGGTAGCCTGAGTTCGCGTTGTATTTCGTGGGTGATTGTCCCTGTCTCTGTGGAGTGTTCACCAGATAGGCTGTAATTAGAATTCACGTTCCGTTTATTGTTTTGTATTCATTCAGTTATTTCATGTATCGCTATATTCTTTCATTAAAGTCATGAGTAACCTACACGCTGCATTTCGGTCCGACTCTCTTTCTACAAACGAAGAATGTCGTTACAAATATTCTGTTTCATTTGTTCCCAGGGGGGAAGGGGAAGGCACCTTGGGAGTGCTTAGGCAAGAGGCCCGCGGGCATACATATACAGTCAATCTACAGTCAATCACGGACTACAAGAAGAAACCCAGCCCAGTCACGGACCAGGATGTCTTGCTCCCAGGCAGACTAAATCACTTTTTTGCCCGCTTTGAGGACAATACAGTGCCACTGACACGGCCTGCAACAAAAACATGCGGTCTCTCCTTCACTGCAGCCGAGGTGAGTAAGACATTTAAACGTGTTAACCCTCGCAAGGCTGCAGGCGCAGACGGCATCCCCAGCCGCGCCCTCAGAGCATGCGCAGACCAGCTGGCCGGTGTGTTTACGGACATATTCAATCAATCCCTATACCAGTCTGCTGTTCCCACATGCTTCAAGAGGGCCACCATTGTTCCTGTTCCCAAGAAAGCTAAGGTAACTGAGCTAAACGACTACCGCCCCGTAGCACTCACTTCCGTCATCATGAAGTGCTTTGAAAGACTAGTCAAGGACCATATCACCTCCACCCTACCTGACACCCTAGACCCACTCCAATTTGCTTACCGCCCAAATAGGTCCACAGACGATGCAATCTCAACCACACTGCCCTAACCCATCTGGACAAGAGGAATACCTATGTGAGAATGCTGTTCATCGACTACAGCTCGGCATTCAACACCATAATACCCTCCAAGCTCGTCATCAAGCTCGAGACCCTGGGTCTCGACCCCGCCCTGTGCAACTGGGTACTGGACTTCCTGTCGGGCCGCCCCCAGGTGGTGAGGGTAGGCAACAACATCTCCTCCCCGCTGATCCTCAACACTGGGGCCCCACAAGGGTGCGTTCTGAGCCCTCTCCTGTACTCCCTGTTCACCCACGACTGCGTGGCCATGCACGCCTCCAACTCAATCTTCAAGTTTGCGGACGACACAACAGTGGTAGGCTTGATTACCAACAATGACGAGACTGCCTACAGGGAGGAGGTGAGGGCCCTCGGAGTGTGGTGTCAGGAAAATAACCTCACACTCAACGTCAACAAAACTAAGGAGATGATTGTGAACTTCAGGAAACAGCAGAGGGAACACCCCCCTATCCACATCGATGGAACAGTAGTGGAGAGGGTAGCAAGTTTTAAGTTCCTCGGCATACACATCACAGACAAACTGAATTGGTCCACTCACACTGACAGCGTCGTGAAGAAGGCGCAGCAGCGCCTCTTCAACCTCAGGAGGCTGAAGAAATTCGGCTTGTCACCAAAAGCACTCACAAACTTCTACAGATGCACAATCGAGAGCATCCTGGCGGGCTGTATCACCGCCTGGTACGGCAACTGCTCCGCCCTCAACCGTAAGGCTCTCCAGAGGGTAGTGAGGTCTGCACAACGCATCACCGGGGGCAAACTACCTGCCCTCCAGGACACCTACACCACCCGATGTTACAGGAAGGCCATAAAGATCATCAAGGACATCAACCACCCAAGCCACTGCCTGTTCACCCCGCTATCATCCAGAAGGCGAGGTCAGTACAGGTGCATCAAAGCTGGGACCGAGAGACTGAAAAACAGCTTCTATCTCAAGGCCATCAGACTGTTAAATAGCCACCACTAACATTGACTAACACACTGACTCAACTCCAGCCACTTTAATAATGGGAATTGATGGGAAATGATGTAAAATATATCACTAGCCACTTTAAACAATGCTACCTTATATAATGTTACTTACCCTACATTATTCATCTCATATGCATACGTATATACTGTACTCTATATCATCGACTGCATCCTTATGTAATACATGTATCACTAGCCACTTTAACTATGCCACTTTGTTTACATACTCATCTCATATGTATATACTGTACTCGATACAATCTACTGTATCTTGCCTATGCCGCTCTGTACCATCACTCATTCATATATCCTTATGTACATATTCTTTATCCCCTTACACTGTGTATAAGACAGTAGTTTTGGAATTGTTAGTTAGATTACTTGTTGGTTATTACTGCATTGTCGGATCTAGAAGCACAAGCATTTCGCTACACTCGCATTAACATCTGCTAACCATGTGTATGTGACAAATAAATTAGATTTGATTTGATTTTATACCCGTAGTATATTCACTATCTAGGCACACTAGGTAAGACCTGGGCGGACCACCCCCTGTATTTTGGTTAGGGCACCAGGTGGTGCTAAATTAGGTAAGTATTGGTTAGGCAGGTAAGATAGGAGAGGGGGGGCTTTGAGATTTACTTTCTTTGCTTTGGTTCCGTCCAGCCCCTTTTCCCCATATTACCGTGTAAAGGAATAAAGTCCTTGTAAACAGTACCACATTCTGCCTGTTGTCATCCTTACTCGCACCTACAGTCCACACCTTTTTTCACTTCACGGAGAGCTTAGTTGTAGCAGGGTGTTGCGTTCCCTCTTCATAGAGGCATGCGTAACAATAGGTCTGTCTCTAGTCATTCTGTCAGGGAGTCAGAGGGTGATCCCAGAGAGGTCATTCTGTCAGGGAGTCAGAGGGTGATCCTAGAGAAGTCTGTCTCCAGTCATTCTGTCAGGGAGTCAGAGGGTGATCCTAGAGAAGTCTGTCTCTAGTCATTCTGTCAGGGAGTCAGAGGGTGATCCTAGAGAAGTCATTCTGTCAGAGGGTGATCCTAGAGAAGTCATTCTGTCAGAGGGTGATCCTAGAGAAGTCATTCTGTCAGAGGGTGATCCTAGAGAAGTCATTCTGTCCAGCCACTGACCCTGAATACAGAGGCCAGACCAGGAAAAGTACATTGTACATGATTTTTACCAGTTACTTTTACATTTGATACCTAAGAATATTTAATCATTATTTATCATTTTTTGACTTTTACTCAAGTAGTATTTTACTGGGTGACTTTCACTTTTACTTGAGTCATTTTCTATTAATA
>NC_088409.1:8236554-8269054 GCF_034236695.1 Oncorhynchus nerka | reverse complement strand
ACACTCCAGACTCAATATAAAACACTCCAGACTCAATATAAAACACTCCAGACAGACTCAATATAAAACACTCCAGACTGACTCAATATAAAACACTCCAGACTCAATATAAAACACTCCAGACTGACTCAATATAAAACACTCCAGACTGACTCAATATAAAACACTCCAGACTGACTCAATATAAAACACTCCAGACTCAATATAAAACACTGCAGACAGACTCAATATAAAACACTCCAGACTGACTCAATATAAACCACTCCAGACAGACAATATAAAACTCTCCAGACAGACTCAATATAAAACACTCCAGATTCAATATAAAACACTCCAGACTGACTCAATATAAAACACTCCAGACTCAATATAAAACACTCCAGACTGACAATATAAAACACTCCGGACTCAATATAAAACACTCCAGATTCAATATAAAACACTCCAGACTGACTCAATATACAACACTCCAGACTCAATATACAACACTCCAGACTGACCAATATACAACACTCCAGACTCAATATAAAACACTCCAGACTCAATATAAAACACTCCAGACTCAATATAAAACACTCCAGACTCAATATACAACACTCCAGACTCAATATACAACACTCCAGACTGACTCAATATAAAACACTCCAGACTGACTGAATATACAACACTCCAGACTCAATATAAAACACTCCAGACTCAATATACAACACTCCAGACTCAATATACAACACTCCAGACTCAATATAAAACACTCCAGACAGACTCAATATAAAACACTCCAGATTCAATATAAAACACTCCAGACTGACTCAATATACAACACTCCAGACTCAATATACAACACTCCAGACTGACTCAATATACAACACTCCAGACTCAATATAAAACACTCCAGACTCAATATAAAACACTCCAGACTCAATATACAACACTCCAGACTCAATATACAACACTCCAGACTGACTCAATATAAAACACTCCAGACTCAATATAAAACACTCCAGACTCAATATAAATCACTCCAGACTCAATATAAACCAGTCCAGACAGACTCAATATAAACCACTCCAGACTCAATATAAAACACTCCAGACTCAATATAAAACACTCCAGACTCAATATAAAACACTCCAGACAGACTCAATATACAACTCTCCAGACAGACTCAATATAAACCACTCCAGACTCAATATAAAACACTCCAGACTGACTCAATATAAAACACTCCAGACTCAATATAAAACACTCCAGACTGACTCAATATAAAACACTCCAGACTGACTCAATATAAACCACTCCAGACTCAATATAAAACACTCCAGACTCAATATAAAACACTCCAGACTCAATATAAAACACTCCAGACTCAATATAAAACACTCCAGACAGACTCAATATACAACACTCCAGACAGACTCAATATAAACCACTCCAGACTCAATATAAAACACTCCAGACTGACTCAATATAAAACACTCCAGACTCAATATAAAACACTCCAGACTGACTCAATATAAAACACTCCAGACTGACTCAATATAAAACACTCCAGACTCAATATAAACAACTCCAGACTGACTCAATATAAAACACTCCAGACTGACTCAATATACAACACTCCAGACTCAATATACAACACTCCAGACTCAATATACAACACTCCAGACTGACTCAATATAAAACACTCCAGACTGACTCAATATACAACACTCCAGACAGACTCAATATAAACCACTCCAGACTCAATATAAAACACTCCAGACTCAATATAAAACACTCCAGACTCAATATAAAACACTCCAGACTCAATATAAAACACTCCAGACAGACTCAATATACAACACTCCAGACAGACTCAATATAAACCACTCCAGACTCAATATAAAACACTCCAGACTGACTCAATATAAAACACTCCAGACTCAATATAAAACACTCCAGACTGACTCAATATAAAACACTCCAGACTGACTCAATATAAAACACTCCAGACTCAATATAAACAACTCCAGACTGACTCAATATAAAACACTCCAGACTCAATATACAACACTCCAGACTGACTCAATATAAAACACTCCAGACTCAATATAAAACACTCCAGACTCAATATAAAACACTCCAGACTCAATATACAACACTCCAGACTCAATATACAACACTCCAGACTGACTCAATATAAAACACTCCAGACTGACTGAATATACAACACTCCAGACTCAATATAAAACACTCCAGACTCAATATACAACACTCCAGACTCAATATACAACACTCCAGACTCAATATAAAACACTCCAGACAGACTCAATATAAAACACTCCAGACTCAATATAAAACACTCCAGACTCAATATAAAACACTCCAGACTCAATATAAAACACTCCAGACTGACTCAATATAAAACACTCCAGACTGACTCAATATAAAACACTCCAGACTCAATATAAACAACTCCAGACTGACTCAATATAAAACACTCCAGACTGACTCAATATACAACACTCCAGACTCAATATACAACACTCCAGACTCAATATACAACACTCCAGACTGACTCAATATAAAACACTCCAGACTGACTCAATATACAACACTCCAGACAGACTCAATATAAACCACTCCAGACTCAATATAAAACACTCCAGACTCAATATAAAACACTCCAGACTCAATATAAAACACTCCAGACTCAATATAAAACACTCCAGACTCAATATAAAACACTCCAGACAGACTCAATATAAACCACTCCAGACTCAATATAAAACACTCCAGACTGACTCAATATAAAACACTCCAGACTCAATATAAAACACTCCAGACTGACTCAATATAAAACACTCCAGACTGACTCAATATAAAACACTCCAGACTCAATATAAACAACTCCAGACTGACTCAATATAAAACACTCCAGACTGACTCAATATACAACACTCCAGACTCAATATACAACACTCCAGACTGACTCAATATAAAACACTCCAGACTCAATATAAAACACTCCAGACTCAATATAAAACACTCCAGACTCAGACTCAATAAAACACTCCAGACTGACTCAATATAAACACTCCAGACAATATACAACACTCCAGACTCAATATAAAACACTCCAGACTCAATATACAACACTCCAGACTCAACTATAAAAACTCCAGACAGACTCAATATAAAACACTCCAGACTCAATATAAAACACTCCAGACTCAATATAAAACACTCCAGATATAAGACTCAATATAAAACACTCCAGACTCAATATAAAACACTCCAGACTCAATATAAAACACTCAGACAGACTCAATATAAAACACTCCAGAGACTCAATATAAAACACTCCAGACAGACTCAATATAAACCACTCCAGACTCAATATAAAACACTCCAGACTCAATATAAAACACTCCAGACTCAATATAAAACACTCCAGACAGACTCAATATAAAACACTCCAGAACAATATACAACAGACAGACTCAATATAAACCACTCCAGACTCAATATAAAACACTCCAGACTGACTCAATATAAAACACTCCAGACTCAATATAAAACACTCCAGACAGACTCAATATAAAACACTCCAGACTGACTCAATATAAAACACTCCAGACTCAATATAAACACTCCAGACTCAATATAAAACACTCCAGACTGACTCAATATAAAACACTCCAGACTCAATATAAAACACTCCAGAGACTCAATATAAAACACTCCAGACAGACTCAATATAAAACACTCAATATAAACAGACAGACTCAATATAAAACACTCCAGACAGACTCAATATAAAACACTCCAGAGACTCAATATAAAACACTCCAGACTCAATATAAAACACTCCAGACTCAATATAAAACACTCCAGAGACTCAATATAAAACACTCCAGACTCAATATAAAACACTCCAGACTCAATATGACTCAGACTCAATATAAAACACTCCAGACTCAATATCAAAAAACTCCACTCCAGACTCAATATAAAACACTCCAGACAGACTCAATATAAAACACTCCAGACTCAATATAAAACACTCCAGACAGACTCAATATACAACACTCCAGACAGACTCAATATAAACCACTCCAGACTCAATATAAAACACTCCAGACTGACTCAATATAAAACACTCCAGACTGACTCAATATAAAACACTCCAGACTGACTCAATATAAAACACTCCAGACTGACTCAATATAAAACACTCCAGACAGACTCAATATAAACACTCCAGACAGACTCAATATAAAACACTCCAGACTGACTCAATATAAAACACTCCAGACTCAATATAAAACACTCCAGACTGACTCAATATAAAACACTCCAGACTGACTCAATATACAACACTCCAGACTGACTCAATATAAACCACTCCAGACAGACTCAATATAAAACACTCCAGACAGACTCAATATAAAACACTCCAGACAGACTCAATATAAAACACTCCAGACTCAATATAAAACACTCCAGACAGACTCAATATACAACACTCCAGACAGACTCAATATAAACCACTCCAGACTCAATATAAAACACTCCAGACTGACTCAATATAAAACACTCCAGACTCAATATAAAACACTCCAGACTGACTCAATATAAAACACTCCAGACTGACTCAATATAAAACACTCCAGACAGACTCAATATAAAACACTCCAGACAGACTCAATATAAAACACTCCAGACAGACTCAATATAAACACTCCAGACTCAATATAAAACACTCCAGAGACTCAATATAAAACACTCCAGACTCAATATAAAACACTCCAGACTGACTCAATATAAAACACTCCAGAAACACTCAATATAAAACACTCCAGACAGACTCAATATAAAACACTCCAGACAGACTCAATATAAAACATCCAGACTGACTCAATATAAAACACTCCAGACTCAATATAAAACACTCCAGACTGACTCAATATAAAACACTCCAGACAAAACACTCCAGACTGACTCAATATAAAACACTCCAGACAGACTCAACAGAGACTCAATATAAAACACTCCAGACTGACTCAATATAAAACACTCCAGACTGACTCAATATAAAACACTCCAGACTGACTCAATATAAAACACTCCAGACTGACTCAATATAAAACACTCCAGACAGACTCAATATAAAACACTCCAGACTCAATATAAAACACTCCAGACTCAATATAAAACACTCCAGACTGACTCAATATAAAACACTCCAGACAGACTCAATATAAAACACTCCAGACAGACTCAATATAAAACACTCCAGACTACAGACTCAATATAAAACACTCCAGACTGACTCAATATAAAACACTCCAGACTCAATATAAAACACTCCAGACAGACTCAATATAAAACACTCCAGACTGACTCAATATAAAACACTCCAGACTCAATATAAAACACTCCAGAGACTCCAACTCAATATAAAACACTCCAGACAGACTCAATATAAAAAACACTCCAGACTCAATATAAAAGACTCAACAGATCAAAAAACACTACAGACCCAATATAAAATACTCCAGACTGACTCAATATAAAACACTCCAGACTCAATATACAACACTCCAGACTCAATATACAACACTCCAGACAGACTCAATATAAAACACTCCAGACTCAATATACAACACTCCAGACAGACTCAATATAAAACACTCCAGACTCAATATACAACACTCCAGACAGACTCAATATAAAACACTCCAGACAGACAATATAAAACACTCCAGACTCAATATAAAACACTCCAGACTGACTCAATATAAAACACTCCAGACTGACTCAATATAAAACACTCCAGACTCAATATAAAACACTCCAGACTGACTCAATATAAAACACTCCAGACAGACAATATAAAACACTCCAGACTGAGTCAATATAAAACACTCCAGACTGACTCAATATAAACCACTCCAGACAGACTCAATATAAAACACTCCAGACTGACTCAATATACAACACTCCAGACTGACTCAATATAAAACACTCCAGACTGACTCAATATACAACACTCCAGACAGACTCAATATAAAACACTCCAGACAGACAATATAAAACACTCCAGACTCAATATAAAACACTCCAGACTCAATATAAAACACTCCAGACTGACTCAATATAAAACACTCCAGACAGACAATATAAAACACTCCAGACTCAATATAAACAACTCCAGACTCAATATAAAACACTCCAGACAGACTCAATATAAAACACTCCAGACTGACTCAATATAAACCACTCCAGACAGACTCAATATAAACCACTCCAGACTCAATATAAAACACTCCAGACAGGCTCAATATAAACCACTCCAGACTGACTCAATATAAACCACTCCAGACTCAATATAAACCACTCCAGACTGACTCAATATAAAACACTCCAGACTGACTCAATATACAACACTCCAGACAGACTCAATATAAAACACTCCAGACTCAATATAAAACACTCCAGACTCAATATAAAACACTCCAGACTGACTCAATATAAAACACTCCAGACAGACTCAATATAAAACACTCCAGACAGACTCAATATAAACCACTGCAGACAGACTCAATATAAAACACTCCAGACTGACTCAATATAAAACACTCCAGACTGACTCAATATAAAACACTCCAGACAGACTCAATATAAAACACTCAATATAAAACACTCCAGACAGACTCAATATAAAACACTCCAGACTGACTCAATATAAACACTCCAGACAGACTCAATATAAAACACTCAGACAGACTCAATATAAAAACAGACAGACCAGACTGACTCAATATAAAACACTCAGACAGACTCAATATAAAACACAGACTCAATATAAAACACTCCAGACAGACTCAATATAAACCACTCCAGACAGACTCAATATAAAACACTCCAGACTCAATATAAAACACTCCAGACAGACTCAATATAAAACACTCCAGACAGACTCAATATAAAACACTCCAGACTGACTCAATATAAAACACTCCAGACTCAATATAAAACACTCCAGACAGACTCAATATAAAACACTCCAGACTCAATATAAAACACTCCAGACTAAAACACAGACAGACAATATAACCACCTTAGACTCAATATAAAACACTCCAGACAGACTCAATATAAAACACTCCAGACAGACTCAATAAAACACTCCAGACAGACTCAATATAAAACACTCCAGAGACTCAATATAAAACACTCCAGACAGACTCAATATAAAACACTCCAGACAGACTCAATATAAAACACTCCAGACAGACTCAATATAAAACACTCCAGACAGACTCAATATAAAACACTCCAGACAGACTCAATATAAACCACTCCAGACTCAATATAAAACACTCCAGACTGACTCAATATAAAACACTCCAGACTCAATATAAAACACTCCAGACTGACTCAATATAAAACACTCCAGACTCAATATAAAACACTCCAGACTCAATATAAAACACTCCAGACTGACTCAATATAAAACACTCCAGACTGACTCAATATAAAACACTCCAGACTGACTCAATATAAACCACTCCAGACAGACTCAATATAAAACACTCCAGACTGACTCAATATAAAACACTCCAGACTGACTCAATATAAAACACTCCAGACTGACTCAATATAAAACACTCCAGACTCAATATACAACACTCCAGACTGACTCAATATAAAACACTCCAGACTGACTCAATATAAAACACTCCAGACTCAATATAAAACACTCCAGACAGGCTCAATATAAACCACTCCAGACAGACTCAATATACAACACTCCAGACTGACTCAATATAAAACACTCCAGACTCAATATAAAACACTCCAGACTCAATATAAAACACTCCAGACAGACTCAATATAAAACACTCCAGACAGACTCAATATAAAACACTACAGACCCAATATAAAATACTCCAGACTGACTCAATATACAACACTCCAGACAGACTCAATATAAAACACTCCAGACTCAATATACAACACTCCAGACAGACTCAATATAAAACACTCCAGACTCAATATACAACACTCCAGACAGACTCAATATAAAACACTCCAGACTCAATATACAACACTCCAGACAGACTCAATATAAAACACTCCAGACAGACAATATAAAACACTCCAGACTCAATATAAAACACTCCAGACTCAATATACAACACTCCAGACAGACTCAATATAAAACACTCCAGACTCAATATAAAACACTGCAGACTGACTCAATATAAAACACTCCAGACAGACTCAATATAAAACACTCCAGACAGACTCAATATAAAACACTCCAGACTGACTCAATATAAACCACTCCAGACTCAATATAAAACACTCCAGACAGACTCAATATAAAACACTCCAGACTCAATATAAAACACTCCAGACTCAATATAAAACACTCCAGACAGACTCAATATACAACACTCCAGACAGACTCAATATAAAACACTCCAGACAGACTCAATATAAAACACTCCAGACTGACTAAACAATATCAAAAACACTCCAGACAGACTCAATATAAAACACTCCAGACTGACTCAATATAAAACACTCCAGACTCAATATAAAACACTCCAGACTCAATATAAAACACTCCAGACTGACTCAATATAAAACACTCCAGACAGACAATATAAAACACTCCAGACTGACTCAATATAAAACACTCC
The DNA here is from genome assembly GCF_034236695.1 of Oncorhynchus nerka. Lineage (NCBI taxonomy): Eukaryota > Metazoa > Chordata > Actinopteri > Salmoniformes > Salmonidae > Oncorhynchus > Oncorhynchus nerka. The sequence continues at coordinate 8,260,358 of NC_088409.1, read as the reverse complement.
AGACTGACTCAATATAAACCACTCCAGACAGACTCAATATAAAACACTCCAGACTGACTCAATATACAACACTCCAGACTGACTCAATATAAAACACTCCAGACTGACTCAATATAAAACACTCCAGACTGACTCAATATAAAACACTCCAGACTCAATATACAACACTCCAGACTGACTCAATATAAAACACTCCAGACTGACTCAATATAAAACACTCCAGACTCAATATAAAACACTCCAGACAGGCTCAATATAAACCACTCCAGACAGACTCAATATACAACACTCCAGACTGACTCAATATAAAACACTCCAGACTCAATATAAAACACTCCAGACTCAATATAAAACACTCCAGACTCAATATAAAACACTCCAGACAGACTCAATATAAAACACTCCAGACAGACTCAATATAAAACACTACAGACCCAATATAAAATACTCCAGACTGACTCAATATAAACACTCCAGACAGACTCAATATAAACCACTCCAGACTCAATATAAACCACTCCAGACTGACTCAATATAAAACACTCCAGACTGACTCAATATACAACACTCCAGACAGACTCAATATAAAACACTCCAGACAGACAATATAAAACACTCCAGACTCAATATAAACCACTCCAGACTCAATATAAAACACTCCAGACTGACTCAATATAAAACACTCCAGACAGACTCAATATAAACAACTCCAGACTCAATATAAAACACTCCAGACTGACTCAATATAAAACACTCCAGACTCAATATAAAACACTCCAGACAGACTCAATATAAAACACTCCAGACAGACTCAATATAAAACACTACAGACCCAATATAAAATACTCCAGACTGACTCAATATAAAACACTCCAGACAGACTCAATATAAAACACTCCAGACTCAAAATAAAACACTCAAGACAGACTCAATATAAAACACTCCAGACTCAATATAAAACACTGCAGACTGACTCAATATAAAACACTCCAGACAGGCTCAATATAAACCACTCCAGACAGACTCAATATAAACCACTCCAGACTCAATATAAAACACTCCAGACAGACTCAATATAAAACAAACACTCAATATAAACCACTCCAGACTCAATATAAACACTCCAGACTGACTCAATATAAACACTCCAGACTCAATATAAACCACTCCAGACTCAATATAAACACTCCAGACAGACTCAATATAAACCACTCCAGACTCAATATAAACCACTCCAGACTCAATATCCAGAAAATAAACCACTCCAGACTCAATATAAACCACTCCAGACTCAATATAAACCACTCCAGACTGACTCAATATAAAACACTCCAGACTGACTCAATATAAACCACTCCAGACTCAATATAAAACACTCCAGACAGACTCAATATAAACCACTCCAGACAGACTCAATATAAAACACTCCAGACAGACTCAATATAAAACACTCCAGACAGACTCAATATAAAACACTCCAGAGACTCAATATAAACACTCCAGACTCAATATAAACACTCCAGACTCAATATAAACCACTCCAGACAGACTCAATATAAAACACTCCAGACAGACTCAATATAAACCACTCCAGACTGACTCAATATAAACCACTCCAGACTCAATATAAACCACTCCAGACTCAATATAAAACACTCCAGACTGACTCAATATAAACCACTCCAGACAATATAAACCACTCCAGACTCAATATAAACCACTCCAGACTCAATATAAACCACTCCAGACTCAATATAAACCACTCCAGACTGACTCAATATAAAACTCCACTGACTCACCACTCCAGACTCAATATAAACACTCCAGACGCAATATAAACCACTCCAGACTGACTCAATATAAACCACTCCAGACAGACTCAATATAAACCACTCCAGACAGACTCAATATAAAACACTCCAGACTCAATATAAAACACTCCAGACTGACTCAATATAAAACACTCCAGACTGACTCAATATAAAACACTCCAGACTCAATATAAAACACTCCAGACTCAATATAAACCACTCCAGACAGACTCAATATAAACCACTCCAGACAGACTCAATATAAACCACTCCAGACTCAATATAAACCACTCCAGACTCAATATAAAACACTCCAGACTGACTCAATATAAAAACCACTCTAAAGACAGACTCAATATAAAACACTCCAGACTGACTCAATATAAACCACTCCAGACTCAATATAAACCACTCCAGACTGACTCAATATAAACCACTCCAGACAGACTCAATATAAAACACTCCAGACAGACTCAATATAAACCACTCCAGACTCAATATAAACCACTCCAGACTCAATATAAACACTCCAGACAGGCTCAATATAAACCACTCCAGACTGACTCAATATAAACCACTCCAGACTCAATATAAACCACTCCAGACTCAATATAAAACACTCCAGACTGACTCAATATAAAACACTCCAGACAGACTCAATATAAAACACTCCAGACTCAATATAAAACACTCCAGACTCAATATAAAACACTCCAGACTGACTCAATATAAAACACTCCAGACAGACTCAATATAAACCACTCCAGACTGACTCAATATAAACCACTCCAGACTGACTCAATATAAACCACTCCAGACTCAATATAAACCACTCCAGACTCAATATAAAACACTCCAGACTGACTCAATATAAACCACTCCAGACTGACTCAATATAAACCACTCCAGACTCAATATAAACCACTCCAGACTCAATATAAAACACTCCAGACAGACTCAATATAAAACACTCCAGACAGACTCAATATAAAACACTCCAGACAGGCTCAATATAAACCACTCCAGACTGACTCAATATAAACCACTCCAGACTGACTCAATATAAACCACTCCAGACTGACTCAATATAAACCACTCCAGACTCAATATAAAACACTCCAGACTGACTCAATATAAAACAATCCAGACAGACTCAATATAAACCACTCCAGACTCAATATAAAACACTCCAGACTGACTCAATATAAACCACTCCAGACTCAATATAAAACACTCCAGACTGACTCAATATAAAACACTCCAGACTCAATATAAAACACTCCAGACTGACTCAATATAAACCACTCCAGACAGACTCAATATAAACCACTCCAGACAGACTCAATATAAACCACTCCAGACTGACTCAATCCAGATCAATAAAACACTCCAGACAGACTCAATATAAACCACTCCAGACTGACTCAATATAAACCACTCCAGACTCAATATAAACCACTCCAGACTCAATATAAAAACACTCCAGACTGACTCAATATAAAACACTCCAGACAGACTCAATATAAAACACTCCAGACAGACTCAATATAAAACACTCAGACTCAATATAAAACACTCCAGACTCAATATAAAACACTCCAGACTGACTCAATATAAAACACTCCAGACAGACTCAATATAAACCACTCCAGACTGACTCAATATAAACCACTCCAGACTGACTCAATATAAACCACTCCAGACTCAATATAAACCACTCCAGACTCAATATAAAACACTCCAGACTGACTCAATATAAAACAATCCAGACAGACTCAATATAAAACACTCCAGACTCAATATAAAACACTCCAGACTCAATATAAAACACTCCAGACTGACTCAATATAAAACACTCCAGACAGACTCAATATAAACCACTCCAGACTGACTCAATATAAACCACTCCAGACTGACTCAATATAAACCACTCCAGACTCAATATAAACCACTCCAGACTCAATATAAAACACTCCAGACTGACTCAATATAAAACACTCCAGACAGACTCAATATAAAACACTCCAGACTGACTCAATATAAACCACTCCAGACTCAATATAAACCACTCCAGACTCAATATAAACCACTCCAGACAGACTCAATATAAAACACTCCAGACAGACTCAATATAAACCACTCCAGACTGACTCAATATAAACCACTCCAGACTCAATATAAACCACTCCAGACTCAATATAAACCACTCCAGACTGACTCAATATAAACCACTCCAGACTCAATATAAACCACTCCAGACTCAATATAAACCACTCCAGACTCAATATAAACCACTCCAGACTCAATATAAACCACTCCAGACTGACTCAATATAAACCACTCCAGACTGACTCAATATAAACCACTCCAGACTCAATATAAACCACTCCAGACGCAATATAAACCACTCCAGACTGACTCAATATAAACCACTCCAGACAGACTCAATATAAACCACTCCAGACAGACTCAATATAAAACACTCCAGACTCAATATAAAACACTCCAGACTGACTCAATATAAAACACTCCAGACTGACTCAATATAAAACACTCCAGACTCAATATAAAACACTCCAGACTCAATATAAACCACTCCAGACAGACTCAATATAAACCACTCCAGACAGACTCAATATAAACCACTCCAGACTCAATATAAACCACTCCAGACTCAATATAAAACACTCCAGACTGACTCAATATAAACCACTCTAGACAGACTCAATATACAACACTCCAGACTGACTCAATATAAACCACTCCAGACTCAATATAAACCACTCCAGACTGACTCAATATAAACCACTCCAGACAGACTCAATATAAAACACTCCAGACAGACTTAATATAAACCACTCCAGACTCAATATAAACCACTCCAGACTCAATATAAACACTCCAGACAGGCTCAATATAAACCACTCCAGACTGACTCAATATAAACCACTCCAGACTCAATATAAACCACTCCAGACTCAATATAAAACACTCCAGACTGACTCAATATAAAACAATCCAGACAGACTCAATATAAAACACTCCAGACTCAATATAAAACACTCCAGACTCAATATAAAACACTCCAGACTGACTCAATATAAAACACTCCAGACAGACTCAATATAAACCACTCCAGACTGACTCAATATAAACCACTCCAGACTGACTCAATATAAACCACTCCAGACTCAATATAAACCACTCCAGACTCAATATAAAACACTCCAGACTGACTCAATATAAACCACTCCAGACTCAATATAAACCACTCCAGACTCAATATAAACCACTCCAGACTCAATATAAAACACTCCAGACAGACTCAATATAAAACACTCCAGACAGACTCAATATAAAACACTCCAGACAGGCTCAATATAAACCACTCCAGACTGACTCAATATAAACCACTCCAGACTGACTCAATATAAACCACTCCAGACTGACTCAATATAAACCACTCCAGACTCAATATAAAACACTCCAGACTGACTCAATATAAAACAATCCAGACAGACTCAATATAAACCACTCCAGACTCAATATAAAACACTCCAGACTGACTCAATATAAACCACTCCAGACTCAATATAAAACACTCCAGACTGACTCAATATAAAACACTCCAGACTCAATATAAAACACTCCAGACTGACTCAATATAAACCACTCCAGACAGACTCAATATAAACCACTCCAGACAGACTCAATATAAACCACTCCAGACTGACTCAATATAAACCACTCCAGACTCAATATAAACACTCCAGACAGGCTCAATATAAACCACTCCAGACTGACTCAATATAAACCACTCCAGACTCAATATAAACCACTCCAGACTCAATATAAAACACTCCAGACTGACTCAATATAAAACAATCCAGACAGACTCAATATAAAACACTCCAGACTCAATATAAAACACTCCAGACTCAATATAAAACACTCCAGACTGACTCAATATAAAACACTCCAGACAGACTCAATATAAACCACTCCAGACTGACTCAATATAAACCACTCCAGACTGACTCAATATAAACCACTCCAGACTCAATATAAACCACTCCAGACTCAATATAAAACACTCCAGACTGACTCAATATAAACCACTCCAGACTGACTCAATATAAACCACTCCAGACTCAATATAAACCACTCCAGACTCAATATAAAACACTCCAGACAGACTCAATATAAAACACTCCAGACAGACTCAATATAAAACACTCCAGACAGGCTCAATATAAACCACTCCAGACTGACTCAATATAAACCACTCCAGACTGACTCAATATAAACCACTCCAGACTGACTCAATATAAACCACTCCAGACTAAACCACTCCAGACTCAATATAAAACACTCCAGACTGACTCAATATAAAACAATCCAGACAGACTCAATATAAACCACTCCAGACTCAATATAAAACACTCCAGACTGACTCAATATAAACCACTCCAGACTCAATATAAAACACTCCAGACTGACTCAATATAAAACACTCCAGACTCAATATAAAACACTCCAGACTGACTCAATATAAACCACTCCAGACAGACTCAATATAAACCACTCCAGACAGACTCAATATAAACCACTCCAGACTGACTCAATATAAACCACTCCAGACTCAATATAAACACTCCAGACAGGCTCAATATAAACCACTCCAGACTGACTCAATATAAACCACTCCAGACTCAATATAAACCACTCCAGACTCAATATAAAACACTCCAGACTGACTCAATATAAAACAATCCAGACAGACTCAATATAAAACACTCCAGACTCAATATAAAACACTCCAGACTCAATATAAAACACTCCAGACTGACTCAATATAAAACACTCCAGACAGACTCAATATAAACCACTCCAGACTGACTCAATATAAACCACTCCAGACTGACTCAATATAAACCACTCCAGACTCAATATAAACCACTCCAGACTCAATATAAAACACTCCAGACTGACTCAATATAAACCACTCCAGACAGACTCAATATAAACCACTCCAGACTCAGACTCCAGACTCAATATAAACCACTCCAGACTGACTCAATATAAACCACTCCAGACAGACTCAATATAAACCACTCCAGACAGACTCAATATAAACCACTCCAGACAGACTCAATATAAAACACTCCAGACTGACTCAATATAAAACACTCCAGACTGACTCAATATAAAACACTCCAGACTCAATATAAAACACTCCAGACTCAATATAAACCACTCCAGACAGACTCAATATAAACCACTCCAGACAGACTCAATATAAACCACTCCAGACTCAATATAAACCACTCCAGACTCAATATAAAACACTCCAGACTGACTCAATATAAACCACTCTAGACAGACTCAATATACAACACTCCAGACTGACTCAATATAAACCACTCCAGACTCAATATAAACCACTCCAGACTGACTCAATATAAACCACTCCAGACAGACTCAATATAAAACACTCCAGACAGACTCAATATAAACCACTCCAGACTCAATATAAACCACTCCAGACTCAATATAAAACACTCCAGACAGGCTCAATATAAACCACTCCAGACTGACTCAATATAAACCACTCCAGACTGACTCAATATAAACCACTCCAGACTCAATATAAACCACTCCAGACTCAATATAAAACACTCCAGACTCAATATAAAACACTCCAGACTGACTCAATATAAAACAATCCAGACAGACTCAATATAAACCACTCCAGACTCAATATAAACCACTCCAGACTCAATATAAAACACTCCAGACTGACTCAATATAAAACACTCCAGACTCAATATAAAACACTCCAGACTGACTCAATATAAAACACTCCAGACTCAATATAAAACACTCCAGACAGACTCAATATAAAACACTCCAGACTCAATATAAAACACTGCAGACTGACTCAATATAAAACACTCCAGACAGACTCAATATAAAACACTCCAGACAGACTCAATATAAAACACTCCAGACTGACTCAATATAAACCACTCCAGACTCAATATAAACCACTCCAGACTCAATATAAAACACTCCAGACAGACTCAATATAAAACACTCCAGACAGGCTCAATATAAACCACTCCAGACTGACTCAATATAAACCACTCCAGACTCAATATAAACCACTCCAGACTCAATATAAACCACTCCAGACTGACTCAATATAAACCACTCCAGACAGACTCAATATAAACCACTCCAGACAGACTCAATATAAACCACTCCAGACTCAATATAAACCACTCCAGACTGACTCAATATAAACCACTCCAGACAGACTCAATATAAACCACTCCAGACTCAATATAAAACACTCCAGACTCAATATAAAACACTCCAGACTGACTCAATATAAAACACTCCAGACTGACTCAATATAAAACACTCCAGACTCAATATAAAACACTCCAGACTCAATATAAACCACTCCAGACAGACTCAATATAAACCACTCCAGACAGACTCAATATAAACCACTCCAGACTCAATATAAACCACTCCAGACTCAATATAAAACACTCCAGACTGACTCAATATAAACCACTCTAGACAGACTCAATATACAACACTCCAGACTGACTCAATATAAGACTCAATATAAACCACTCCAGACTGACTCAATATAAACCACTCCAGACAGACTCAATATAAAACACTCCAGACAGACTCAATATAAACCACTCCAGACTCAATATAAACCACTCCAGACTCAATATAAAACACTCCAGACAGGCTCAATATAAAACACTCCAGACTCAATATAAACCACTCCAGACAGACTCAATATAAACCACTCCAGACTGACTCAATATAAAACACTCCAGACTGACTCAATATAAAACACTCCAGACAGACTCAATATAAAACACTCCAGACTGACTCAATATAAAACAATCCAGACAGACTCAATATAAAACACTCCAGACTGACTCAATATAAAATACTCCAGACTGACTCAATATAAACCACTCCAGACTCAATATAAACCACTCCAGACTGACTCAATATAAAACACTCCAGACAGACTCAATATAAAACACTCCAGACTCAATATAAAACACTCCAGACTGACTCAATATAAACCACTGCAGACAGACTCAATATAAAACACTCCAGACTGACTCAATATAAAACAATCCAGACAGACTCAATATAAAACACTCCAGACTCAATATAAAACACTCCAGACAGACTCAATATAAAACACTCCAGACTGACTCAATATAAACCACTCCAGACTGACTCAATATAAACCACTCCAGACTCAATATAAACCACTCCAGACTGACTCAATATACAACACTCCAGACAGACTCAATATACAACACTCCAGACAGACTCAATATACAACACTCCAGACAGACTCAATATAAAACACTCCAGACAGACTCAATATAAAACACTCCAGACAGGCTCAATATAAACCACTCCAGACTGACTCAATATAAACCACTCCAGACTCAATATAAACCACTCCAGACTCAATATAAACCACTCCAGACAGACTCAATATAAACCACTCCAGACTGACTCAATATAAAACACTCCAGACTCAATATAAAACACTCCAGACTGACTCAATATAAAACACTCCAGACTCAATATAAAACACTCCAGACAGACTCAATATAAAACACTCCAGACTGACTCAATATAAACCAATCCAGACTCAATATAAAACACTCCAGACTGACTCAATATACAACACTCCAGACAGACTCAATATAAAACACTCCAGACTGACTCAATATAAACCACTCCAGACTCAATATAAAACACTCCAGACTGACTCAATATAAAACACCCAGACTCAATATAAAACACTCCAGACTGACTCAATATAAAACACTCCAGACTCAATATAAAACACTCCAGACTGACTCAATATAAAACACTCCAGACTCAATATAAACCACTCCAGACTCAATATAAAACACTCCAGACTGACTCAATATAAACCACTCCAGACTCAATATAAACCACTCCAGACTCAATATAAACCACTCCAGACTCAAAATAAACCACTCCAGACTCAATATAAAACACTCCAGACTGACTCAATATAAACCACTCCAGACTGACTCAATATAAAACAATCCAGACAGACTCAATATAAAACACTCCAGACTGACTCAATATAAACCACTCCAGACAGACTCAATATAAACCACTCCAGACAGACTCAATATAAACCACTCCAGACTCAATATAAACCACTCCAGACTCAATATAAAACACTCCAGACTGACTCAATATAAACCACTCCAGACTGACTCAATATAAACCACTCCAGACAGACTCAATATAAACCACTCCAGACTCAATATAAACCACTCCAGACTCAATATAAACCACTCCAGACTGACTCGATATAAAACACTCCAGACTGACTCAATATAAAACACTCCAGACTGACTCAATATAAAACACTCCAGACAGACTCAATATAAACCACTCCAGACTGAATCAATATAAAACACTCCAGACTCAATATAAAACACTCCAGACAGACTCAATATAAAACACTACAGACTGACTCAATATAAAACACTCCAGACTGACACAATATAAACCACTCCAGACAGACTCAATATAAACCACTCCAGACAGACTCAATATAAACCACTCCAGACTGACTCAATATAAACCACTCCAGACTCAATATAAAACACTCCAGACTGACTCAATATAAAACACTCCAGACTCAATATAAACGACTCCAGACTCAATATAAAACACTCCAGACTGACTCAATATAAACCACTCCAGACTCAATATAAAACACTCCAGACTGACTCAATATAAAACACTCCAGACTCAATATAAACCACTCCAGACTCAATATAAAACACTCCAGACAGACTCAATATAAAACACTCCAGACAGACTCAATATAAAACACTCCAGACTGACTCAATATAAACCACTCCAGACTGACTCAATATAAACCACTCCAGACTCAATATAAACCACTCCAGACTCAATATAAAACACTCCAGACTGACTCAATATAAAACAATCCAGACAGACTCAATATAAAACACTCCAGACTCAATATAAAACACTCCAGACTGACTCAATATAAACCACTCCAGACAGACTCAATATAAACCAATCCAGACAGACTCAATATAAACCACTCCAGACTGACTCAATATAAACCACTCCAGACTCAATATAAAACACTCCAGACTGACTCAATATAAAACACTCCAGACTCAATATAAACCACTCCAGACTCAATATAAAACACTCCAGACTGACTCAATATAAAACACTCCAGACTCAATATAAAACACTCCAGACTGACTCAATATAAAACACTCCAGACTGACTCAATATAAAACACTCCAGTCAGACTCAATATAAACCACTCCAGACTGACTCAATATAAACCACTCCAGACTCAATATAAAACACTCCAGACAGACTCAATATAAAACACTCCAGACTGACTCAATATAAACCACTCCAGACTCAATATAAAACACTCCAGTCAGACTCAATATAAAACACTCCAGACAGACTCAATATAAAACACTCCAGACAGACTCAATATAAACCACTCCAGACTGACTCAATATAAACCACTCCAGACTCAATATAAAACACTCCAGACTGACTCAATATAAACCACTCCAGACTCAATATAAAACACTCCAGACTGACTCAATATAAACCACTCCAGACTCAATATAAAACACTCCAGACTCAATATAAACCACTCCAGACTCAATATAAAACACTCCAGACAGACTCAATATAAAACACTCCAGACTGACTCAATATAAACCACTCCAGACTCAATATAAAACACTCCAGTCAGACTCAATATAAAACACTCCAGACAGACTCAATATAAAACACTCCAGACAGACTCAATATAAACCACTCCAGACTGACTCAATATAAACCACTCCAGACTCAATATAAAACACTCCAGACTGACTCAATATAAACCACTCCAGACTCAATATAAACCACTCCAGACTGACTCAATATAAACCACTCCAGACTCAATATAAACCACTCCAGACTCAATATAAAACACTCCAGACTGACTCAATATAAAACAATCCAGACAGACTCCAGACTCAATATAAAACACTCCAGACTGACTCAATATAAACCACTCCAGACAGACTCAATATAAACCACTCCAGACAGACTCAATATAAACCACTCCAGACTGACTCAATATAAACCACTCCAGACTCAATATAAAACACTCCAGACTGACTCAATATAAAACACTCCAGACTCAATATAAACCACTCCAGACTCAATATAAAACACTCCAGACTGACTCAATATAAAACACTCCAGACTCAATATAAAACACTCCAGACTGACTCAATATAAAACACTCCAGACTGACTCAATATAAAACACTCCAGTCAGACTCAATATAAACCACTCCAGACTGACTCAATATAAACCACTCCAGACTCAATATAAAACACTCCAGACAGACTCAATATAAAACACTCCAGACTGACTCAATATAAACCACTCCAGACTCAATATAAAACACTCCAGTCAGACTCAATATAAAACACTCCAGACAGACTCAATATAAAACACTCCAGACAGACTCAATATAAACCACTCCAGACTGACTCAATATAAACCACTCCAGACTCAATATAAAACACTCCAGACTGACTCAATATAAACCACTCCAGACTCAATATAAAACACTCCAGACTGACTCAATATAAACCACTCCAGACTCAATATAAAACACTCCAGACTCAATATAAACCACTCCAGACTCAATATAAAACACTCCAGACAGACTCAATATAAAACACTCCAGACTCAATATAAACCACTCCAGACTCAATATAAAACACTCCAGACAGACTCAATATAAAACACTCCAGACAGACTCAATATAAAAATCCAGACAGACTCAATAAAACCACTCCAGACTGACTCAATATAAACCACTCCAGACTCAATATAAAACACTCCAGACTGACTCAATATAAACCACTCCAGACTCAATATAAAACACTCCAGACTGACTCAATATAAACCACTCCAGACTCAATATAAAACACTCCAGACTCAATATAAAACACTCCAGACTCAATATAAAACACTCCAGACTGACTCAATATAAACCACTCCAGACAGACTCAATATAAACCACTCCAGACTGACTCAATATAAACCACTCCAGACTCAATATAAAACACTCCAGACTGACTCAATATAAAACACTCCAGACAGACTCAATATAAAACACTCCAGACAGACTTAATATAAAACACTCCAGACAGACTCAATATAAAACACTCCAGACAGACTCAATATAAAACACTCCAGACTGACTCAATATAAAACACTCCAGACAGACTCAATATAAAACACTCCAGACAGACTCAATATAAAACATTCCAGACAGACTCAATATAAAACACTCCAGACAGACTCAATATAAAACACTCCAGACTGACTCAATATAAACCACTCCAGACTCAATATAAAACACTCCAGTCAGACTCAATATAAAACACTCCAGACAGACTCAATATAAAACACTCCAGACAGACTCAATATAAAACACTCCAGACAGACTCAATATAAACCACTCCAGACTGACTCAATATAAACCACTCCAGACTCAATATAAAACACTCCAGACTGACTCAATATAAACCACTCCAGACTCAATATAAAACACTCCAGACTGACTCAATATAAACCACTCCAGACTCAATATAAAACACTCCAGACTCAATATAAAACACTCCAGACTCAATATAAAACACTCCAGACTGACTCAATATAAACCACTCCAGACAGACTCAATATAAACCACTCCAGACTGACTCAATATAAACCACTCCAGACTCAATATAAAACACTCCAGACTGACTCAATATAAAACACTCCAGACAGACTCAATATAAAACATCCCAGACAGACTTAATATAAAACACTCCAGACAGACTCAATATAAAACACTCCAGACAGACTCAATATAAAACACTCCAGACTGACTCAATATAAAACACTCCAGACAGACTCAATATAAAACACTCCAGACAGACTCAATATAAAACATTCCAGACAGACTCAATATAAAACACTCCAGACAGACTCAATATAAAACACTCCAGACTGACTCAATATACAACACTCCAGACAGACTCAATATAACACACTCCAGACAGACTCAATATAAAACACTCCAGACAGACTCAATATAAAACACTCCAGACATACTCAATATACAACACTCCAGACAGACTCAATATAAACCACTCCAGACTCAATATAAAACACTCCAGACAGACTCAATATAAAACACTCCAGACTCAATATAAAACACTCCAGACAGACTCAATATAAACCACTCCAGACTCAATATAAAACACTCCAGACAGACTCAATATAAACCACTCCAGACTCAATATAAAATACTCCAGACTGACTCAATATAAAACACTCCAGACAGACTCAATATAAAACACTCCAGACTGACTCAATATAAACCACTCCAGACTCAATATAAAACACTCCAGACTGACTCAATATAAACCACTCCAGACTCAATATAAACCACTCCAGACTGACTCAATATAAACCACTCCAGACTCAATATAAAACACTCCAGACTCAATATAAAACACTCCAGACTCAATATAAAACACTCCAGACTCAATATAAAACCACTCCAGACAGACTCAATATAAACCACTCCAGACAGACTCAATATAAACCACTCCAGACTGACTCAATATAAACCACTCAATATAAACCACTCCAGACTCAATATAAAACACTCCAGAGACTCAATATAAAACACTCCAGACTGACTCAATATAAAACACTCCAGACTGACTCAATATAAAACACTCCAGACAGACTCTCAATATAAAACACTCCAGACAGACTCAATATAAAACACTCCAGACAGACTCAATATAAAACACTCCAGACAGACTCAATATAAAACACTCCAGACAGACTCAATATAAAACACTCCAGACAGACTCAATATAAAACACTCCAGACATACTCAATATACAACACTCCAGACAGACTCAATATAAACCACTCCAGACTCAATATAAAACACTCCAGACAGACTCAATATAAAACACTCCAGACAGACTCAATATAAAACACTCCAGACAGACTCAATATAAAACACTCCAGACATACTCAATATACAACACTCCAGACAGACTCAATATAAACCACTCCAGACTCAATATAAAACACTCCAGACTCAATATAAAACACTCCAGACTGACTCAATATAAAACACTCCAGACAGACTCAATATAAAACACTCCAGACAGACTTAATATAAAACACTCCAGACAGACTCAATATAAAACACTCCAGACAGACTCAATATAAAACACTCCAGACTGACTCAATATAAAACACTCCAGACAGACTCAATATAAAACACTCCAGACAGACTCAATATAAAACACTCCAGACATACTCAATATACAACACTCCAGACAGACTCAATATAAACCACTCCAGACTCAATATAAAACACTCCAGACAGACTCAATATAAAACACTCCAGACTCAATATAAAACACTCCAGACAGACTCAATATAAACCACTCCAGACTCAATATAAAACACTCCAGACAGACTCAATATAAACCACTCCAGACTCAATATAAAATACTCCAGACTGACTCAATATAAAACACTCCAGACAGACTCAATATAAAACACTCCAGACTGACTCAATATAAAACACTCCAGACTCAATATAAAACACTCCAGACTGACTCAATATAAAACACTCCAGACAGACTCAATATAAAACACTCCAGACAGACTTAATATAAAACACTCCAGACAGACTCAATATAAAACACTCCAGACAGACTCAATATAAAACACTCCAGACAGACTCAATATAAAACATTCCAGACAGACTCAATATAAAACACTCCAGACAGACTCAATATAAAACACTCCAGACTGACTCAATATACAACACTCCAGACAGACTCAATATAACACACTCCAGACAGACTCAATATAAAACACTCCAGACAGACTCAATATAAAACACTCCAGACATACTCAATATACAACACTCCAGACAGACTCAATATAAACCACGCCAGACTCAATATAAAACACTCCAGACAGACTCAATATAAAACACTCCAGACTCAATATAAAACACTCCAGACAGACTCAATATAAACCACTCCAGACTCAATATAAAACACTCCAGACAGACTCAATATAAACCACTCCAGACTCAATATAAAATACTCCAGACTGACTCAATATAAAACACTCCAGACAGACTCAATATAAAACACTCCAGACTGACTCAATATAAACCACTCCAGACTCAATATAAAACACTCCAGACTCAATATAAAACACTCCAGACTGACTCAATATAAACCACTCCAGACTCAATATAAAACACTCCAGACTGACTCAATATAAACCACTCCAGACTCAATATAAAACACTCCAGACTCAATATAAAACACTCCAGACTCAATATAAAACACTCCAGACTGACTCAATATAAACCACTCCAGACAGACTCAATATAAACCACTCCAGACAGACTCAATATAAACCACTCCAGACTGACTCAATATAAACCACTCCAGACTCAATATAAAACACTCCAGACTGACTCAATATAAAACACTCCAGACTGACTCAATATAAAACACTCCAGACTCAATATAAAACACTCCAGACTGACTCAATATAAAACACTCCAGACAGACTCAATATAAAACACTCCAGACAGACTCAATATAAAACACTCCAGACAGACTCAATATAAAACACTCCAGACAGACTCAATATAAAACACTCCAGACAGACTCAATATAAAACACTCCAGACATACTCAATATACAACACTCCAGACAGACTCAATATAAACCACTCCAGACTCAATATAAAACACTCCAGACAGACTCAATATAAAACACTCCAGACAGACTCAATATAAAACACTCCAGACAGACTCAATATAAAACACTCCAGACATACTCAATATACAACACTCCAGACAGACTCAATATAAACCACTCCAGACTCAATATAAAACACTCCAGACAGACTCAATATAAAACACTCCAGACTCAATATAAAACACTCCAGACTGACTCAATATAAAACACTCCAGACAGACTCAATATAAAACACTCCAGACAGACTTAATATGAAACACTCCAGACAGACTCAATATAAAACACTCCAGACAGACTCAATATAAAACACTCCAGACTGACTCAATATAAAACAGACAGACTCAATATAAAACACTCCAGACTCAATATAAAACACAGACAGACTCAATATAAAACACTCCAGACAGACTCAATATAAAACACTCCAGACAGACTCAATATAAAACACAGACTGACTCAATATACAACACTCCAGACAGACTCAATATAACACACTCCAGACAGACTCAATATAAAACACTCCAGACAGACTCAATATAAAACACTCCAGACAGACTCAATATACAACACTCCAGACAGACTCAATATAAACCACTCCAGACTCAATATAAAACACTCCAGACAGACTCAATATAAAACACTCCAGACTCAATATAAAACACTCCAGACAGACTCAATATAAACCACTCCAGACTCAATATAAAACACTCCAGACAGACTCAATATAAACCACTCCAGACTCAATATAAAATACTCCAGACTGACTCAATATAAAACACTCCAGACAGACTCAATATAAAACACTCCAGACTGACTCAATATAAACCACTCCAGACTCAATATAAAACACTCCAGACTGACTCAATATAAACCACTCCAGACTCAATATAAAACACTCCAGACTGACTCAATATAAACCACTCCAGACTCAATATAAAACACTCCAGACTCAATATAAAACACTCCAGACTCAATATAAAACACTCCAGACTGACTCAATATAAACCACTCCAGACAGACTCAATATAAACCACTCCAGACAGACTCAATATAAACCACTCCAGACTGACTCAATATAAACCACTCCAGACTCAATATAAAACACTCCAGACTGACTCAATATAAAACACTCCAGACTGACTCAATATAAAACACTCCAGACTCAATATAAAACACTCCAGACTGACTCAATATAAAACACTCCAGACAGACTCAATATAAAACACTCCAGACAGACTCAATATAAAACACTCCAGACAGACTCAATATAAAACACTCCAGACATACTCAATATACAACACTCCAGACAGACTCAATATAAACCACTCCAGACTCAATATAAAACACTCCAGACAGACTCAATATAAAACACTCCAGACTCAATATAAAACACTCCAGACAGACTCAATATAAACCACTCCAGACTCAATATAAAACACTCCAGACAGACTCAATATAAACCACTCCAGACTCAATATAAAACACTCCAGACTGACTCAATATAAAACACTCCAGACAGACTCAATATAAAACACTCCAGACTGACTCAATATAAACCACTCCAGACTCAATATAAAACACTCCAGACAGACTCAATATAAAACACTCCAGACTCAATATAAAACACTCCAGACAGACTCAATATAAACCACTCCAGACTCAATATAAAACACTCCAGACAGACTCAATATAAACCACTCCAGACTCAATATAAAACACTCCAGACTGACTCAATATAAAACACTCCAGACAGACTCAATATAAAACACTCCAGACAGACAATATAAAACACTCTAGACTGACTCAATATAAAACACTCCAGACTCAATATAAATGACTCCAGACTCAATATAAAACACTCCAGACTGACTCAATATAAAACACTCCAGACTCAATATAAAACACTCCAGACTGACTCAATATAAAACACTCCAGACTCAATATAAACCACTCCAGACTCAATATAAAACACTCCAGACAGACTCAATATAAAACACTCCAGACAGACTCAATATAAAACACTCCAGACTGACTCAATATAAACCACTCCAGACTCAATATAAAACACTCCAGACTGACTCAATATAAACCACTCCAGACTCAATATAAAACACTCCAGACTGACTCAATATAAACCACTCCAGACTCAATATAAAACACTCCAGACTCAATATAAAACACTCCAGACTGACTCAATATAAACCACTCCAGACAGACTCAATATAAACCACTCCAGACAGACTCAATATAAACCACTCCAGACTGACTCAATATAAACCACTCCAGACTGACTCAATATAAAACACTCCAGACTGACTCAATATAAAACACTCCAGACTGACTCAATATAAAAGACTCCAGACTCAATATAAAACTCTCCAGACTGACTCAATATAAACCACTCCAGACTCAATATAAAACACTCCAGACTCAATATAAAACACTCCAGACTGACTCAATATAAACCACTCCAGACTGACTCAATATAAAACACTCCAGACTGACTCAATATAAAACACTCCAGACAGACTCAATATAAAACACTCCAGACAGACTCAATATAAAACACTCCAGACAGACTCAATATAAAACACTCCAGACAGACTCAATATAAAACACTCCAGACTGACTCAATATAAAACACTCCAGACAGACTCAATATAAAACACTCCAGACAGACTCAATATAAAACATTCCAGACAGACTCAATATAAAACACTCCAGACAGACTCAATATAAAACACTCCAGACTGACTCAATATACAACACTCCAGACAGACTCAATATAACACACTCCAGACAGACTCAATATAAAACACTCCAGACAGACTCAATATAAAACACTCCAGACATACTCAATATACAACACTCCAGACAGACTCAATATAAACCACTCCAGACTCAATATAAAACACTCCAGACAGACTCAATATAAAACACTCCAGACTCAATATAAAACACTCCAGACAGACTCAATATAAACCACTCCAGACTCAATATAAAACACTCCAGACAGACTCAATATAAACCACTCCAGACTCAATATAAAACACTCCAGACTGACTCAATATAAAACACTCCAGACTGACTCAATATAAACCACTCCAGACTCAATATAAAACACTCCAGACAGACTCAATATAAACCACTCCAGACTCAATATAAAACACTCCAGACAGACTCAATATAAACCACTCCAGACTCAATATAAAACACTCCAGACTGACTCAATATAAAACACTCCAGACAGACTCAATATAAAACACTCCAGACAGACAATATAAAACACTCTAGACTGACTCAATATAAAACACTCCAGACTCAATATAAAACACTCCAGACAGACAATATAAAACATTCTAGACTGACTCAATATAAAACACTCCAGACTGACTCAATATAAAACACTCCAGACTGACTCAATATAAAACACTCCAGACTGACTCAATATAAAACACTCCAGACTGACTCAATATAAAACACTCCAGACTCAATATAAAACACTCCAGACTCAATATAAAACACTCCAGACAGACTCAATATAAAACACTCCAGACTGACTCAGTATAAAACACTCCAGACTCAATATAAAACACTCCAGACTCAATATAAAACACTCCTGACTCAATATAAAACACTCCAGACTGACTCAATATAAAACACTCCAGACAGACTCAATATAAAACATTCCAGACAGACAATATAAAACACTCTAGACTGACTCAATATAAAACACTCCAGACTCAATATAAAACACTCCAGACAGACAATATAAAACACTCTAGACTGACTCAATATAAAACACTCCAGACTGACTCAATATAAAACACTCCAGACTGACTCAATATAAAACACTCCAGACTGACTCAATATAAAACACTCCAGACTGACTCAATATAAAACACTCCAGACTCAATATAAAACACTCCAGACTCAATATAAAACACTCCAGACAGACTCAATATAAAACACTCCAGACAGACTCAATATAAAACACTCCAGACTGACTCAATATAAAACACTCCAGACTCAATATAAAACACTCCAGACTCAATATAAAACACTCCAGACTCAATATAACACACTCCATACAGACTCAATATAAAACACTCCAGACAGACTCAATATAAAACACTCCAGACATACTCAATATACAACACTCCAGACAGACTCAATATAAACCACTCCAGACTCAATATAAAACACTCCAGACAGACTCAATATAAACCACTCCAGACTCAATATAAAACACTCCAGACAGACTCAATATAAACCACTCCAGACTCAATATAAAACACTCCAGACAGACTCAATATAAAACACTCCAGACAGACTCAATATAAACCACTCCAGACTCAATATAAAACACTCCAGACTGACTCAATATAAAACACTCCAGACAGACTCAATATAAAACACTCCAGACTGACTCAATATAAACACTCCAGACTCAATATAAAACACTCCAGACTGACTCAATATAAAACACTCCAGACTGACTCAATATAAAACACTCCAGACTGACTCAATATAAAACACTCCAGACTCAATATAAAACACTCCAGACTGACTCAATATAAAACACTCCAGACAGACAATATAAAACACTCCAGACAGACTCAATATAAACCACTCCAGACTCAATATAAAACACTCCAGACTGACTCAATATAAATCACTCCATGTGAGTCAATGTGTCTGTTTACAGTGTTAGTGTCAACGTGGGCCGAACCACCAGGTGGCGCTCCATTGGGCCGTACCACCAGGTGGCGCTCCGCTGGGCCGTACCACCAGGTGGCGCTCCGCTGGGCCTTACCACCAGGTGGCGCTCCGCTGGGCCGTACCACCAGGTGGCGCTCCGCTGGGCCGTACCACCAGGTGGCGCTCCGCTGGGCCGTACCACCAGGTGGCGCTCCACTGGGCCGTACCACCAGTGTGATGATGTTGCAGAGTAGCATCTCATCTCTGTCTCATGGGATCTGATCTGATGGTGATGCAATTGGATTTCTAGCTGTTATCCTCCTGGCCAAACCCACCAGCATCACCACTGTCCTGGTTCATGGCTAGTCTTACTTAGACAGGACAGGACAGGACAGGACACACACACACACACACACACACACACACACACACACACACACACGTACATTTACACACAGACACACACACACACACACACACACACCCACACGCACACACACACACACACACACACCACTTGCTGAGGGCGAGTTAAGCGGACAGTCTCTGAGGACACACAATCTTTCTCTCACCTGTCACTCTCTCTGGTAGTGTGTGTGTGTGTGTGTGTGTGTGTGTGTGTGTGTGTGTGTGTGTGTATGCGTATGTGTGTGTGTCTGTAAACGTATGTGTGTGTGTGTGTGTGACAGAACACAAGAATAGTTTGGCTGGACACACAGTCCCCCTCTCTCCCCCCACTCAGAGTGTCTGTCTGTCTGCGTGCGTGCGCACGTGCGTGTGTGACAGAACACAGGAATAGTCTGGCTGGACACACAGCCCCTCTCTCCTCTCACTCAGAGTGTCTGTCTGTCTGCGTGCCTGCGTGCGACAGAACACAGGAATAGTTTGGCTGGACACACAGCCCCTCTCTCTTCTCTCAAATTCCTATTGACTCCTATTGACATCACATCACAGAGCTCAATGTCATTTCCAGATGCTGTCAATGCTGTCACCTCCTTAGATAAGCTCTGGACAAAACATTAGGAACACCTGTTCCTTCCATGACATAGACTGACCAGGGGAATCATCTCTGGGTTAGTCTCCAGAACTTAAACTAAGTGCACAAAACATTAGGAACACCTGCTCCTTCCATGACATAGACTGACCAGGGGAACAATCTCTGGGCTAGTCTCCAGAACTTAAACTGAGTGTACAAAGAGTAGGTACAGCTGCTCTTTCCATGACATAGAGCGACCAGGTGAATCCAGGTGAAAGATATGATCCCTTATTGATGTCACCTGTTAAATCCACTTCAGTGTAGATGAAGGGGAGGAGACGGGTTAAAGGATATTTTTCAAGCCTTGAGACATGGATTGTGTATTTGTGCCATTCAGAGGCTGAATGGGCAAGACAACATATTTAAGTGCCTTTAAACGGGGTATGGTAGTGGGTGTCTTTAAACGGGGTATGGTAGTGGGTGTCTTTAAACGGGGTCTGGTAGTGGGTGTCTTTAAACGGGGTCTGGTAGTGGGTGTCTTTAAACGGGGTATGGTAGTGGGTGTCTTTAAACGGGGTATGGTAGTGGGTGTCTTTAAACGGGGTATGGTAGTGGGTGTCTTTAAACGGGGTATGGTAGCGGGTGCCAGGCACACAGGTTTCAGTGTGTTAAGAACTACAACGCTGCTGTGTTTTTCCACGCTCAACAGTTCCCTGAGTGAATCAAGAACGGTCCACCACCCAATGGACATCCAGCCAACTTGACACAACTTTGGGAAGGAAGCATTGGAGTCAACATGGGCCAGCATCCCTGTGGAACGCTCTCGACACCTTGTCGGGTCCATGAGCCCAGACAAACTGAGGCTGTTCTGAGGGCAAAAGCAGGTGCAACTCAAGGCAGAATCCTTTTTGATTCCAGTTAGAATCATTTTTGGTTCCAGTTCGAACCCTTTTAGGTTCCAGGTAGAATCCTTTTTGGTTCCAGGTAGAACCATTTTGGATTCCAAATAGAACCCTCTGTGTTACGGGTTCTACGTGGAAAACAAAAGGGTTCTACCTGGAACCTAAAAAGGTTCTCCAAAAGGTTCTCTTATGAGGACCTCTTATGAGGACAGCCGAAGAACCCTTTGAGGTTCTAGATACAGATGCCATCTTAATTTGACCCCGTTTCTTACAGCAGAAAAATAATCCTGCAGCAACAGGAAATGTTTAATTATTATATGGATTATAATGAATGGACATTTTGTTTTGTAGTTGGTTGATACATTTTCCATCAGGGCAAATCAAGTCTGACATTTTAAAGTGGAAAGTACAAACTTCAGAAGCCTTT
>NC_088409.1:8214054-8231554 GCF_034236695.1 Oncorhynchus nerka | reverse complement strand
CCTCACTATAGTCAGTATGTCAGGCCATGTGGGACTAAACTAAACCCCACAACACAACAACAAACCCTCACTATAGTCAGTACGTCAGGCCATGTGGGACTAAACTAAACCCCACAACAACAAACCCTCACTATAGTCAGTATGTCAGGCCATGTGGGACTAAACTAGACCCCACAACACAACAACAAACCCTCACTATAGTCAGTATGTCAGGCCATGTGGGACTAAACTATACCCCACAACACAACAACAAACCCTCACTATAGTCAGTATGTCAGGCCATGTGGGACTAAACTAGACCCCACAACACAACAACAAACCCTCACTATAGTCAGTATGTTAGGCCATGTGGGACTAAACTAAACCCCACAACACAACAACAAACCCTCACTATAGTCAGTACGTCAGGCCATGTGGGACTAAACTAGACCCCACAACACAACAACAAACCCTCACTATAGTCAGTACGTCAGGCCATGTGGGACTAAACTAGACCCCACAACACAACAACAAACCCACACTATAGTCAGTACGTCAGGCCATGTGGGACTAAACTAGACCCCACAACAACAAACCCTCACTATAGTCAGTATGTCAGGCCATGTGGGACTAAACTAAACCCCACAACACAACAACAAATCCTCACTATAGTCAGTACGTCAGGCCATGTGGGACTAAACTAAACCCCACAACAACAAACCCTCACTATAGTCAGTATGTCAGGCCATGTGGGACTAAACTAGACCCCACAACACAACAACAAACCCTCACTATAGTCAGTATGTCAGGCCATGTGGGACTAAACTATACCCCACAACACAACAACAAACCCTCACTATAGTCAGTATGTCAGGCCATGTGGGACTAAACTAGACCCCACAACACAACAACAAACCCTCACTATAGTCAGTATGTTAGGCCATGTGGGACTAAACTAAACCCCACAACACAACAACAAACCCTCACTATAGTCAGTACGTCAGGCCATGTGGGACTAAACTAGACCCCACAACACAACAACAAACCCTCACTATAGTCAGTACGTCAGGCCATGTGGGACTAAACTAGACCCCACAACAACAAACCCTCACTATAGTCAGTATGTCAGGCCATGTGGGACTAAACTAAACCCCACAACACAACAACAAACCCTCACTATAGTCAGTACGTCAGGCCATGTGGGACTAAACTAAACCCCACAACAACAAACCCTCACTATAGTCAGTATGTCAGGCCATGTGGGACTAAACTAGACCCCACAACACAACAACAAACCCTCACTATAGTCAGTATGTCAGGCCATGTGGGACTAAACTATACCCCACAACACAACAACAAACCCTCACTATAGTCAGTATGTCAGGCCATGTGGGACTAAACTAGACCCCACAACACAACAACAAACCCTCACTATAGTCAGTATGTTAGGCCATGTGGGACTAAACTAAACCCCACAACACAACAACAAACCCTCACTATAGTCAGTACGTCAGGCCATGTGGGACTAAACTAGACCCCACAACACAACAACAAACCCTCACTATAGTCAGTACGTCAGGCCATGTGGGACTAAACTAGACCCCACAACACAACAACAAACCCACACTATAGTCAGTACGTCAGGCCATGTGGGACTAAACTAGACCCCACAACAACAAACCCTCACTATAGTCAGTACGTCAGGCCATGTGGGACTAAACTAGACCCCACAACAACAAACCCTCACTATAGTCAGTACGTCAGGCCATGTGGGACTAAACTAGATCCCACAACACAACAACAAACCCTCACTATAGTCAGTACGTCAGGCCATGTGGGACTAAACTAGACCCCACAACACAACAACAAACCCTCACTATAGTCAGTATGTCAGGCCATGTGGGACTAAACTATACCCCACAACACAACAACAAACCCTCACTATAGTCAGTATGTCAGGCCATGTGGGACTAAACTAGACCCCACAACACAACAACAAACCCTCACTATAGTCAGTACGTCAGGCCATGTGGGACTAAACTAAACCCCACAACAACAAACCCTCACTATAGTCAGTATGTTAGGCCATGTGGGACTAAACTAGACCCCACAACACAACAACAAACCCTCACTATAGTCAGTACGTCAGGCCATGTGGGACTAAACTAGACCCCACAACACAACAACAAACCCTCACTATAGTCAGTATGTCAGGCCATGTGGGACTAAACTAGACCCCACAACAACAAACCCTCACTATAGTCAGTATGTCAGGCCATGTGGGACTAAACTAGACCCCACAACACAACAACAAACCCTCACTATAGTCAGTACGTCAGGCCATGTGGGACTAAACTAGACCCCACAACACAACAACAAACCCTCACTATAGTCAGTATGTCAGGCCATGTGGGACTAAACTAGACCCCACAACAACAAACCCTCACTATAGTCAGTATGTCAGGCCATGTGGGACTAAACTAGACCCCACAACACAACAACAAACCCTCACTATAGTCAGTACGTCAGGCCATGTGGGACTAAACTATACCCCACAACACAACAACAAACCCTCACTATAGTCAGTATGTCAGGCCATGTGGGACTAAACTATACCCCACAACACAACAACAAACCCTCACTATAGTCAGTATGTCAGGCCATGTGGGACTAAACTAGACCCCACAACACAACAACAAACCCTCACTATAGTCAGTATGTTAGGCCATGTGGGACTAAACTAAACCCCACAACACAACAACAAACCCTCACTATAGTCAGTACGTCAGGCCATGTGGGACTAAACTAGACCCCACAACACAACAACAAACCCTCACTATAGTCAGTACGTCAGGCCATGTGGGACTAATCTATACCCCACAACAACAAACCCTCACTATAGTCAGTATGTCAGGCCATGTGGGACTAAACTAGACCCCACAACAACAAACCCTCACTATAGTCAGTACGTCAGGCCATGTGGGACTAAACTAGACCCCACAACAACAAACCCTCACTATAGTCAGTATGTCAGGCCATGTGGGACTAAACTAGACCCCACAACACAACAACAAACCCTCACTATAGTCAGTATGTCAGGCCATGTGGGACTAAACTATACCCCACAACACAACAACAAACCCTCACTATAGTCAGTATGTCAGGCCATGTGGGACTAAACTAGACCCCACAACACAACAACAAACCCTCACTATAGTCAGTATGTCAGGCCATGTGGGACTAAACTAAACCCCACAACAACAAACCCTCACTATAGTCAGTATGTCAGGCCATGTGGGACTAAACTAAACCCCACAACACAACAACAAACCCTCACTATAGTCAGTATGTCAGGCCATGTGGGACTAAACTAGACCCCACAACACAACAACAAACCCTCACTATAGTCAGTACGTCAGGCCATGTGGGACTAAACTAGACCCCACAACACAACAACAAACCCTCACTATAGTCAGTACGTTAGGCCATGTGGGACTAAACTAGACCCCACAACAACAAACCCTCACTATAGTCAGTACGTCAGGCCATGTGGGACTAAACTAGACCCCACAACACAACAACAAACCCTCACTATAGTCAGTATGTTAGGCCATGTGGGACTAAACTAGACCCCACAACACAACAACAAACCCTCACTATAGTCAGTACGTTAGGCCATGTGGGACTAAACTAGACCCCACAACACAACAACAAACCCTCACTATAGTCAGTACGTCAGGCCATGTGGGACTAAACTAGACCCCACAACACAACAACAAACCCTCACCATAGTCAGTACGTCAGGCCATGTGGGACTAAACTATACCCCACAACAACAAACCCTCACTATAGTCAGTACGTTAGGCCATGTGGGACTAAACTAGACCCCACAACACAACAACAAACCCTCACTATAGTCAGTATGTCAGGCCATGTGGGACTAAACTAGACCCCACAACACAACAACAAACCCTCACTATAGTCAGTATGTCAGGCCATGTGGGACTAAACTAGACCCCACAACACAACAACAAACCCTCACTATAGTCAGTATGTTAGGCCATGTGGGACTAAACTAAACCCCACAACACAACAACAAACCCTCACTATAGTCAGTACGTCAGGCCATGTGGGACTAAACTAGACCCCACAACACAACAACAAACCCTCACTATAGTCAGTATGTCAGGCCATGTGGGACTAAACTAGACCCCACAACACAACAACAAACCCTCACTATAGTCAGTACGTCAGGCCATGTGGGACTAAACTAGACCCCACAACACAACAACAAACCCTCACTATAGTCAGTACGTTAGGCCATGTGGGACTAAACTAGACCCCACAACACAACAACAAACCCTCACTATAGTCAGTACGTCAGGCCATGTAGGACTAAACTAGACCCCACAACACAACAATAAACCCTCACTATAGTCAGTACGTCAGGCCATGTGGGACTAAACTAGACCCCACAACACAACAACAAACCCTCACTATAGTCATTATGTCAGGCCATGTGGGACTAAACTAGACCCCACAACACAACAACAAACCCTCACTATAGTCAGTACGTCAGGCCATGTGGGACTAAACTAGACCCCACAACAACAAACCCTCACTATAGTCAGCCATGTGGGACTAAACGTCAGGCCATGTGGGACTAAACTAGACCCCACAACACAACAACAAACCCTCACTATAGTCAGTATGTTAGGCCATGTGGGACTAAACTAGACCCCACAACACAACAACAAACCCTCACTATAGTCAGTATGTCAGGCCATGTGGGACTAAACTAGACCCCACAACAACAAACCCTCACTATAGTCAGTATGTCAGGCCATGTGGGACTAAACTAGACCCCACAACACAACAACAAACCCTCACTATAGTCAGTACGTCAGGCCATGTGGGACTAAACTAGACCCCACAACACAACAACAAACCCTCACTATAGTCATTATGTCAGGCCATGTGGGACTAAACTAGACCCCACAACACAACAACAAACCCTCACTATAGTCAGTACGTCAGGCCATGTGGGACTAAACTAGACCCCACAACAACAAACCCTCACTATAGTCAGTACGTCAGGCCATGTGGGACTAAACTAGACCCCACAACACAACAACAAACCCTCACTATAGTCAGTATGTTAGGCCATGTGGGACTAAACTAGACCCCACAACACAACAACAAACCCTCACTATAGTCAGTATGTCAGGCCATGTGGGACTAAACTAGACCCCACAACAACAAACCCTCACTATAGTCAGTATGTCAGGCCATGTGGGACTAAACTAGACCCCACAACACAACAACAAACCCTCACTATAGTCAGTACGTTAGGCCATGTGGGACTAAACTAGACCCCACAACACAACAACAAACCCTCACTATAGTCAGTACGTCAGGCCATGTAGGACTAAACTAGACCCCACAACACAACAACAAACCCTCACTATAGTCAGTACGTCAGGCCATGTGGGACTAAACTAGACCCCACAACACAACAACAAACCCTCACTATAGTCATTATGTCAGGCCATGTGGGACTAAACTAGACCCCACAACACAACAACAAACCCTCACTATAGTCAGTACGTCAGGCCATGTGGGACTAAACTAGACCCCACAACAACAAACCCTCACTATAGTCAGTACGTCAGGCCATGTGGGACTAAACTAGACCCCACAACACAACAACAAACCCTCACTATAGTCAGTATGTTAGGCCATGTGGGACTAAACTAGACCCCACAACACAACAACAAACCCTCACTATAGTCAGTATGTCAGGCCATGTGGGACTAAACTAGACCCCACAACACAACAACAAACCTCCACATTGTCAGTAACATACACTGACAGATGTGCTTGGGTCCTCAACACCGGGCAGAACAGCCTACTGTGCAGCAGGTTAGGTGGTGCTACATGAATACAGAACGAGTCCATACTACCGACTGCTGCTTTGTCTCCTGGGCTGTCCTATACGGCATCCTGCTCCCTAACAAGTGTACTAGGTTTGAACAGAGCCTTATGGGGCCCTAGTTAAAAGTAGTGCACTTAAAATAGGGAATATGGGTGCCGTTTGGGAGCCAGGCGTGACGTGTCTCCCTACTGGCTCGCAGCCACGTTTTTTAGACGAACAGCCTTAAACTAGTGTGTCAGCGCTGAGATCTCTGCTCGAGGCCATCAGCTTGGCTCTCATGTTGACACTGCATCTTCACTCATATCCCGGGTGGGGACAGGACACCCCCCACCCCCACACACACACAGTCATGTTGACACAGCATCTTCATGTCCCAGGGGCTACAGGCACTGGGAAGCTAGTTGGTAATGACTGCTGTGACTGATGCTGTAGATAGAGGCTTCCCATCCCTCAATGAGATATCAGGCTACCGCTAGCCAACACACACACACTCTTCCATGAGATATCAGGCTACCGCTAGCTAACACACACACACTCTTCCATGAGATATCAGGCTACCGCTAGCTAACACACACACACTCTTCCATGAGATATCAGGCTACCGCTAGCTAACACACACACACTCATCCATGAGATATCAGGCTAACGCTAGCTAACACACACACACACACACACACACACACACACACACACACACACACACACACACACACACTCATCCATGAGATATCAGGCTAACGCTAGCTAACACACACACACACACACACACACATACTCCTCCATGAGATATCAGGCTAATGCTAGCTAATACACACACTCTTCCATGAGATATTAGGCTAACGCTAGCCAACACACACACACACACAAAAAACACACACACACACACCGCTCCATGAAATATCAGGCTAACGCTAGCTGAATGCTAATGCTAGATAAAGTTCACCAGGCTCTCCAGGGCCTTTCAGCTGAATGGGATCTCGTCAGCAGGCCAGCGAGGCAAAATATAGGGCCTGCGTTCTAAATGGAATCAAAAGGGAGGGAGGGGGAGGGAGGGAGGGAGGGAGAGAGAGAGACCACGTGAGGGAGGGAGAGAGAGAGAGAGAAAGGGAGAGAAAGATGGAAAGTGAGGGAGGGGGAGAGAGAGAAAGCCAGAAAGTGAGGGAGGGGGAGAGAGAGAAAGCCAGAAAGTGAGGGAGGGGGAGAGAGAGAAAGCCAGAAAGTGAGGGGGAGGGGGAGAGAGAGAAAGCCAGAAAGTGAGGGGGAGAGAGAGAAAGCCAGAAAGTGAGGGGGGGAGAGAGAGAAAGACAACGTGAGGGAGGGGGAGAGAGAGAGAATGCCAGAAAGTGAGGCAGGGGGAGAGAGAGAAAGCCAGAAAGTGAGGGAGGGGGAGAGAGAGAAAGACAACGTGAGGGAGGAGGAGAGAGAGAATGCCAGAAAGTGAGGGGGGAGGGGGAGAGAGAGAAAGCCAGAAAGTGAGGGAGGGGAGAGAGAGAAAGACAACGTGAGGGAGGAGGAGAGAGAGAAAGATAGAAAGTGAGGGAGGGGGAGAGAGAGAATGCCAGAAAGTGAGGGAGGGGGAGAGAGAGAATGCCAGAAAGTGAGGGAGGGGGAGAGAGAGAAAGCCAGAAAGTGAGGGAGGGGGAGAGAGAGAAAGACAACGTGAGGGAGGAGGAGAGAGAGAAAGATAGAAAGTGAGGGAAGGGGAGAGAGAGAATGCCAGAAAGTGAGGGAGGGGGAGAGAGAGAATGCCAGAAAGTGAGGGAGGGGGAGAGAGAGAAAAACGGGGTAAGAGTTTCCCTCCAACCCAGGCTTTAATAACTATCTCAGATTAGTCACAACTAAACCTCACATCGCTTACAAACACACACAACCTCACATCGCTTACAAACACACACAACCTCACATCGCTTACAAACATACACAACCTCACATCGCTTACAAACACACACACACCTCTCATTCCAACTGTCTCTCTGTATAATTGTTTCTGGGTGTTTCATTACATAAACGCAATAACCAGAGAGCTGCTGGATTATCAAGGAAGATATGAGAATCAAAATGAATAAAGAAAGTTCAACAAAAACTTTTAAAAATGTTCCAGTCTTTTTTTGCTAATGGCATCTCCTCAGACCATACTGAAAGATATGAAGCAGACCATACTGAAAGATATGAAACAGACCATACTGAAAGATATGAAACAGACCATACTGAAAGATAGACCATACTGAAAGATAAACAGACCTAATGAAAGAGAAACAGACCATACTGAAAGATATGAAACAGACCGTACTGAAAGATATGAAACAGACCATACTGAAAGATATGAAGCAGACCATACTGAAAGATATGAAACAGACCATACTGAAAGATACGAAGCAGACCATACTGAAAGGTATGAAGCAGACCATACTGAAAGAAAGATATGAAAGATATGAAACAGACCATACTGAAAGATATGAAGCAGACCATACTGAAAGATATGAAACAGACCATACTGAAAAGTTCATACTGAAAGATAAAGATACTGAAACAGAACCAGACCATACTGAAAGATATGAAGCAGACCATACTGAAAGGTATGAAGCAGACCATACTGAAAGATATGAAGCAGTTCCTACTGAAAGATATGAAACAGACCATACTGAAAGGTATGAAGCAGACCATACTGAAAGATATGAAAAGACCATACTGAAAGACCATACTGAAAGATATGAAGCAGACCATACTGAAAGATATGAAGCAGACCATGAAAGATATGAAGCAGACCATACTGAAAGATATGAAAAGACCAGACCATAGACCATACTGAAAGATATGAAGCAGACCATACTGAAAGATATGAAGCAGACCAAAGATATGAAACAGAAGATATGAAACAGACCATACTGAAAGATATGAAGCAGACCATACTGAAAGATATGAAACAGACCATACTGAAAGATATGAAGCAGTTCCTACTGAAAGATATGAAGCAGACCATACTGAAAGATATGAAGCAGACCATACTGAAAGATATGAAACAGACCATACTGAAAGATATGAAGCAGACCATACTGAAAGATATGAAGCAGACCATACTGAAAGATATGAAGCAGACCATACTGAAAGATATGAAGCAGACCATACTGAAAGATATGAAACAGACCATACTGAAAGATATGAAGCAGACCATACTGAAAGATATGAAAGACCATACTGAAAGATATGAAACAGACCATACTGAAAGATATGATATGAAACAGACCATACTGAAAGATATGAAGCAGACCATACTGAAAGATATGAAACAGACCATACTGAAAGATATGAAGCAGACCATACTGAAAGATATGAAGCAGACCATACTGAAAGATATGAAAGAAGCAGACCATACTGAAAGATATGAAGCAGACCATACTGAAAGATATGAAGCAGTTCCAATGAAAGATACCAGACCATACTGAAAGATATGAAGCAGACCATAGACCATACTGAAAGATATGAAGCAGACCATACTGAAAGATATGAAGCAGACCATACTGAAAGAAATATGAAGCAGATATGAAGCAGACCATACTGAAAGATATGAAACAGACTAATGAAAGATATGAAGCAGACCATACTGAAAGATATGAAGCAGACCATACTGAAAGATATGAAACAGACCCTGAAAGATATGAAAAGTTCCAACTGAAAGATATGAAGCAGACCATACTGAAAGATATGAAACAGACCATACTGAAAGATAGACCTAATGAAAGATAGCAGACCATACTGAAAGATATGAAACAGACCATACTGAAAGATATGAAGCAGACCATACTGAAAGATATGAAGCAGACCATACTGAAAGATATGAAACAGACCATACTGAAAGATATGAAGCAGACCATACTGAAAGATATGAAGCAGACCATACTGAAAGATATGAAACAGACCATACTGAACAGACCATACTGAAAGATAAACAGACCATACTGAAAGATATGAAGCAGACCATACTGAAAGACCATACTGAAAGATATGAAGCAGACCATACTGAAAGATATGAAGCAGACCATACTGAAAGATATGAAGCAGACCATACTGAAAGATAGACCATACTGAAAGATGAATACTGAAAGATATGAAGCAGACCATACCATATACTGAAAGATATGAAACAGACCTAATGAAAGATATGAAGCAGACCATACTGAAAGATATGAAGCAGACCATACTGAAAGATATGAAGCAGTTCCATACTGAAAGATATGAAGCAGACCATACTGAAAGATATGAAAGAAGCAGACCATACTGAAAGATATGAAGCAGACCATACTGAAAGATATGAAGCAGACCATACTGAAAGATATGAAGCAGACCATACTGAAAGATATGAAACAGACCATACTGAAAGATATGAAACAGACCATACTGAAAGATATACTGAAAGATATGCAGACCATACTGAAAGATATGAAGCAGACCATACTGAAAGATATGAAGCAGACCATACTAATGAAAGATATGAAACAGACCATACTGAAAGACCATATGAAGCAGACCATACTGAAAGATATGAAAGAAGCAGACCATACTGAAAGATATGAAACAGACCATACTGAAAGATATGAAGCAGACCATACTGAAAGATATGAAACAGACCATACTGAAAGATACTGAAAGATATGAAACAGACCATACTGAAAGATATGAAGCAGACCATACTGAAAGATATGATAATGAAAGGTATGAAGCAGACCATACTGAAACAGAAAGATATGAAGCAGTTCCATGAACAGACCATACTGAAAGATATGAAGCAGACCATACTGAAAGATATGAAACAGACCATACTGAAAGATATGAAACAGACCATACTGAAAGATATGAAGCAGACCATACTGAAAGATATGAAACAGACCATACTGAAAGATATGAAGCAGACCATACTGAAAGATATGAAACAGACCATACTGACCATACTGAAAGATATGAAACCAGACCATACTGAAAGATATGAAACAGACCATACTGAAAATGCAGACCATACTGAAAGATATGAAACAGACCATACTGAAAGATATGAAGCAGACCATACTGAAAGATATGAAACAGACCATACTGAAAGATATGAAGCAGACCATACTGAAAGATATGAAAGATAGCAGACCATACTGAAAGATATGAAACAGACCATACATAGACCTACTGAAAGATATGAAGCAGACCATACTGAAAGATATGAAGCAGACCATACTGAAAGATATGAAACAGACCATACTGAAAGATATGAAAGTTCCTAATGAAAGATATGAAGCAGACCATACTGAAAGATATGAAACAGACCCATACTGAAAGATATGAAGCAGACCATACTGAAAGATATGAAACAGACCATACTGAAACAGACCATAAAGATATGAAGCAGACCATACTGAAAGATATGAAAGACCATACTGAAAAACAGACCATACTGAAAGATATGAAAGATATGAAACAGACCATACTGAAAGATATGAAAAACAGACCATACTGAAAGATATGCAGACCATACTGAAAGATATGAAGCAGACCAACTGAAAGATATGAAACAGACCATACTGAAAGATATGAAGCAGTTCCTAATGAAAGATATGAAACAGACCATACTGAAAGCAGACCATACTGAAAGATAAACAGACCATACTGAAAGATATGAAGCAGACCATACTTCCATACTGAAAGATATGAAACAGACCATACTGAAAGATATGAAGCAGACCATACTGAAAGATATGAAAGATAAACAGACCATACTGAAAGATATGAAACAGACCATACTGAAAAAGATACTGAAAGATATGAAGCAGACCATACTGAAAGATATGAAACAGACCATACTGAAAGATATGAAGCAGACCATACTGAAAGATATGAAACAGACCATATGAAAGATATGAAGCAGACCATACTGAAAGATATGAAACAGACCATACTGAAAGATATGAAGCAGACCATACTGAAAGATATGAAAGACCAGACCATACTGAAAGATATGAAACAGACCATACTGAAAGATATGAAGCAGACCATACTGAAAGATATGAAACAGACCATACTGAAAGATATGAAACAGACCATACTGAAAGATATATGAAAGCAGACCATACAGACCATACTGAAAGATATGAAACAGACCATACTGAAAGATATGAAGCAGACCATACATACTGAAAGATATGAAACAGACCATACTGAAAAAGATATGAAACAGACCATACTGAAAGATATGAAACAGACCATACTGAAAGATATGAAGCAGACCATACTGAAAGATATGAAACAGACCATACTGAAAGATATGAAACAGACCATACTGAAAGATATGAAAAGACCATACTGAAAGATATGAAACAGACCATACTGAAAGATATGAAAGACCATACTGAAAGTTGAAGCAGACCATACTGAAAGATATGAAACAGACCATACTGAAAGATATGAAGCAGACCATACTGAAAGATATGAAGCAGACCATACTGAAAGATATGAAACAGACCAGACCATACTGAAAGATATGAAACAGACCATACCAGACCATACTGAAAGATATGAAACAGACCATACTGAAAGATATGAAAGCTAAGATGAAACAGACCATACTGAAAGATATGAAACAGACCATACTGAAAGATATGAAGCAGACCATACTGAAAGATATGAAACAGACCATACTGAAAGATATGAAGCAGACCATACTGAAAAAGATATGCTGAAAGATATGAAGACCATACTGAAAGATATGAACTGAAAGATATGAAGCAGACCATACTGAAAGATATGAAGCAGACCATACTGAAATATGAAGCAGACCATACTGAAAGATATGAAACAGACCATACTGAAAGATATGAAGCAGACCATACTGAAAGATATGAAGCAGACCATACTGAAAGATATGAAGCAGACCATACTGAAAGATATGAAACAGACCATACCATACTGAGACCATACTGAAAGATATGAAGCAGACCATACTGAAAGATATGAAACAGACCCTGAAAGATATGAAGCAATGAAAGATATGAAGCAGACCATACTGAAAGAAGCAGACCATACTGAAAGATATGAACAGACCATACTGAAAGATATGAAGCAGACCATACTGAAAGATATGAAACAGACCATACTGAAAGATATGAAGCCATACTGAAAGATATGAAACAGACCATACTGAAAGATATGAAACAGACCATACTGAAAGATATGAAGCAGACCATACTGAAAGATATGAAACAGACCATACTGAAAGATATGAAACAGACCATACTGAAAGATATGAAGCAGACCATACTGAAAGATATGAAACAGACCATACTGAAAGATATGAAACAGACCATACTGAAAGATATAGACCTGAAAGATATGAAGCAGACCATACTGAAAGATATGAAACAGACCACTGAAAGATATGAAACAGACCAGTTCCTACTGAAAGATATGAAACAGACCATACTGAAAAATGAAACAGACCATATGAAAGATATGAAGCAGACCATACTGAAAGATATGAAACAGACCATACTGAAAGATATGAAACAGACCATACTGAAAGATATGAAACAGACCATACTGAAAGATATGAAAGCAGACCTGAAAGATAGACCATACTGAAAGATATGAAACAGACCATACTGAAAGATATGAAAGACCATACTGAAAGATAAACAGACCATACTGAAAGATATGAAACAGACCATACTGAAAGATATGAAAGACCATACTGAAAGTTCCTACTGAAAGATATGAAAGACCATACTGAAAGATATGAAACAGACCATACTGAAAGAAAGAGACCATACTGAAAGATGAAACAGACCATACCATATGAAAGATATGAGACCATACTGAAAGATATGAAACAGACCATACTGAAAGATAAAGATACAGACCAGTTCCTAATGAAAGATATGAAGCAGACCATACTGAAAGATATGAAACAGACCATACTGAAAGATATGAAGCAGACCATACTGAAAGATATGAAAGATACTGAAAGGTAAGCAGACCCATACTGAAGCAGACCATACTGAAAGATATGAAGCAGACCATACTGAAAGATATGACAGACCCTGAAAGATATGAAGCAGTTCCCTGAAAGATATGAAAGATACTGAAAGATAACAGACCATACTGAAAGATATGATAAACAGACCATACTGAAAGATATGAAACAGACCATACTGAAAGATATGAAACAGACCATACTGAAAGATATGAAGCAGACCATACTGAAAGATATGAAGCAGACCCATAGACCTGAAAGATATGAAACAGACCATACTGAAAGATATGAAACAGACCATACTGAAAGATATGAAGCAGACCATACTGAAAGATATGAAACAGACCATACTGAAAGATATGAAAAGCAGACCATACTGAAAGATATGAAACAGACCATACTGAAAGATATGAAAGTTCCATACTGAAAGATATGAAACAGACCATACTGAAAGATATGAAGCAGACCATACTGAAAGATATGAAGCAGACCATACTGAAAGATATGAAGCAGACCATACTGAAAGATATGAAGCAGACCATACTGAAAGATAAAGCAGACCATACTGAAAGATATGAAACAGACCATGTATGAAGCAGACCATACTGAAAGATATGAAGCAGACCATACTGAAAGATATGAACAGTTCCTATATGAAAGACCATACTGAAAGATATGAAGCAGACCATACTGAAAGATATGAAGCAGACCATACTGAAAGATATGAAACAGACCATACTGAAAGATATGAAGCAGACCATACTGAAAGATATGAAGCAGACCCTGAAAGATATACTGAAAGATAAAGACCATACTATGAAGATATGAAGCAGACCATACTGAAAGATATGAAGCAGACCATACTGAAAGATATGAAGCAGACCATACTGAAAGATACTGAAAGATATGAACAGACCATACTGAAAGTATGAAGCAGACCATACTGAAACAGACCATACTGAAAGATATGAAACAGACCATACTGAAAGATATGAAGCTGAAAGTTGAAACAGACCATACTGAAAGATATGAAGCAGACCATACTGAAAGATATGAAACAGACCATACTGAACTGAAAGATATGAAGCAGACCTGAAAGATATGAAACAGACCATACTGAAAGATATGAAGCAGACCATACTGAAAGATATGAAACAGACCATACTGAAAGATATGAAGCAGTTCCTACTGAAAGATATGAAGCAGACCATACTGAAAGATATGAAGCAGACCATACTGAAAGATATGAAGCAGACCATACTGAAAGATATGAAGCAGACCATACTGAAAGATATGAATGAAGACCATACTGAAAGATATGAAGCAGACCATACTATATGAAAGATATGAAAGCAGACCATACTGAAAGATATACAGACCAACTGAAAGATATGAAGCAGACCATACTGAAAGATATGAAGCAGACCATACTGAAAGATATGAAACAGACCATACTGAAAGATATGAAACAGACCATACTGAAAGATAGAAACAGACCATACTGAAAGATATGAAACAGACCATACTGAAAGATATGAAGCAGACCATACTGAAAGATATGAAACAGACCATACTGAAAGATATGAAGCAGACCTACTGAAAGATATGAAACAGACCATACTGAAAGATATGAAGCAGACCATACTGAAAGATATGAAACAGACCATACTGAAA
Organism: Oncorhynchus nerka; assembly: GCF_034236695.1. Lineage (NCBI taxonomy): Eukaryota > Metazoa > Chordata > Actinopteri > Salmoniformes > Salmonidae > Oncorhynchus > Oncorhynchus nerka. Next base: position 8,215,958 of record NC_088409.1, on the reverse strand, counting down.
GATATGAAACAGACCATACTGAAAGATATGAAGCAGACCATACTGAAAGATATAAGCAGACCATACTGAAAACAGACCATACTGAAAGAAGCAGTATGAAAGCAGACCATACTGAACAGACCATACTGAAAGATATGAAGCAGACCATACTGAAAGATATGAAGCAGACCATACTGAAAGATATGAAACAGACCATACTGAAAGATATGAAGCAGACCAATGAAAGATAAAGCAGACCATACTGAAAGATATGAAACAGACCATACTGAAAGATATGAAGCAGACCATACTGAAAGATATGAAGCAGACCATACTGAAAGATATGAAACAGACCATACTGAAGATATGAAGCAGACCATACTGAAAGATATGAAAAGACCATACTGAAAGCAGACCATACTGAAAGATATGAAGCAGACCATACTGAAAGATATGAAGCAGACCATACTGAAAGATATGAAGCAGACCATACTGAAAGATATGAAACAGACCATACTGAAAGATATGAAGCAGACCATACTGAAAGATATGAAGCAGACCATACTGAAAGATATGAAGCAGACCATACTGAAAGATATGAAACAGACCATACTGAAAGATATGAAACAGACCATACTGAAAGATATGAAACAGACCATACTGAAAGATATGAAACAGACCATACTGAAAGATATGAAACAGACCATACTGAAAGATATGAAGCAGACCATACTGAAAGATATGAAACAGACCATACTGAAAGATATGAAGCAGACCATACTGAAAGGATGAAACAGACCATACTGAAAGATATGAAACAGACCATACTGAAAGATATGAAACAGACCATACTGAAAGATATGAAGCAGTTCCTGAAAGATATGAAGCAGACCATACTGAAAGATATGAAGCAGACAGACCATACTGAAAGATATGTAAACAGACCATACTGAAAGATATGAAACAGACCATACTGAAAGATATGAAGCAGACCATACTGAAAGATATGAAGCAGACCATACTGAAAGATATGAAGCAGACCATACTGAAAGATATGAAGCAGACCATACTGAAAGATATGAAACAGACCATACTGAAGCAGACCATACTGAAAGATATGAAGCAGACCATACTGAAAGATATGAAAGCAGACCATACTGAAAGATATGAAGCAGACCATACTGAAAGATATGAAGCAGACCATACTGAAAGATATGAAACAGACCATACTGAAAGATATGAAACAGATATGAAAGATATGAAGCAGACCATACTGAAAGATATGAAACAGACCATACTGAAAGATATGAAGCAGACCATACTGAAAGATATGAAACAGACCATACTGAAAGATATGAAACAGACCATACTGAAAGATATGCAGACCATACTGAAAGATATGAAGCAGACCATACTGAAAGATATGAAACAGACCATACTGAAAGATATGAAACAGACCATACTGAAAGATATACTGAAAGATATGAAGCAGACCATACTGAAAGATATGAAGCAGACCATACTGAAAGATATGAAGCAGACCATACTGAAAGATATGAACAGACCATACTGAAAGATATGAAACAGACCATACTGAAAGATATGAAACAGACCATACTGAAAGATATGAAACAGACCATACTGAAAGATATGAAGCAGACCATACTGAAAGATATGAAACAGACCATACTGAAAGATATGAAGCAGACCATATATGAAAGACCATACTGAAGCAGACCATACTGAAAGATATGAAACAGACCATACTGAAAGATATGAAGCAGACCATACTGAAAGATATGAAGCAGACCATACTGAAAGATATGAAGCAGACCATACTGAAAGATATGAAGCAGACCATACTGAAAGATATGAAGCAGACCATACTGAAAGATATGAAAGACCATACTGAAAGATATGAAACA
>NC_088409.1:8189280-8213554 GCF_034236695.1 Oncorhynchus nerka | reverse complement strand
TCAGAGAGCAGATCAGAGAGCAGAGAGTAGAGCAGAGAGCAGAGAGCAGAGAGCAGATCAGAGAGCAGATCAGAAAGCAGATCAGAGAGCAGAGAGCAGAGAGACAATCAGAGATCAGAGAGCAGATCAGAGAGCAGAGAGCAGAGAGCAGAGAGCAGATCAGAGAGCAGATCAGAGATCAGAGAGCAGATCAGAGAGCAGATCAGAGAGCAGATCAGAGATCAGAGAGCAGAGAGCAGAGATCAGAGAGCAGAGAGCAGAGAGCAGATCAGAGAGCAGAGAGCAGATCAGAGAGCAGATCGGAGAGTAGAGAGCAGATCAGAGAGCAGATCAGAGAGCAGATCAGAGAGCAGATCAGAGAGCGGATCAGAGATCAGAGAGCAGAGAGCAGATCAGAGATCAGAGATCAGATCAGAGATCAGAGAGCAGATCAGAGAGCAGATCAGAGAGCAGAGAGCAGAGAGCAGATCAGAGAGCAGAGAGCAGAGAGCAGATCAGAGAGCAGAGAGCAGATCAGAGAGCAGATCAGAGAGCAGAGAGTAGAGAGCAGATCAGAGAGCAGAGAGCAGAGAGCAGAGCAGAGAGCAGATCAGAGAGCAGAGAGCAGATCAGAGATCAGAGAGCAGATCAGAGAGCAGAGAGTAGATCAGAGAGCAGAGAGCAGATCAGAGAGCAGAGAGCAGATCAGAGAGCAGATCAGAGATCAGAGAGCAGAGAGCAGATCAGAGAGCAGAGAGCAGATCAGAGAGCAGATCAGAGATCAGAGAGCAGATCAGAGAGCAGAGAGCAGATCAGAGAGCAGAGAGCAGATCAGAGAGCAGATCAGATAGCAGAGAGCAGATCAGAGAGCAGAGAGCCGATCAGAGAGCAGAGAGCAGATCAGATAGCAGATCAGAGAGCAGATCAGAGAGCAGAGAGTAGATCAGAGAGCAGATCAGAGATCAGAGAGCAGGGAGCAGATCAGAGATCAGAGAGCAGAGAGCAGATCAGAGATCAGAGAGCAGAGAGCAGATCAGAGAGCAGATCAGAGATCAGAGAGCAGAGAGCAGATAGCAGAGAGCAGAGAGCAGATCAGAGAGCAGATCAGAGAGCAGATCAGAGATCAGAGAGCAGATCAGAGAGCAGATCAGAGAGCAGATCAGACAGCAGAGAGTAGAGCAGAGAGCAGAGAGCAGAGAGCAGATCAGAGAGCAGATCAGAAAGCAGATCAGAGAGCAGAGAGCAGAGAGACGATCAGAGATCAGAGAGCAGATCAGAGAGCAGATCAGAGAGCAGAGCAGAGAGCAGATCAGAGAGCAGAGCAGAGAGCAGATCAGAGAGCAGAGAGCAGATCAGAGAGCAGATCAGAGAGCAGAGAGCAGATCAGAGTGCAGATCAGAGAGCAGAGCAGAGAGCAGATCAGAGAGCAGAGAGCAGATCAGAGAGCAGATCAGAGAGCAGATCAGAGAGTAGATCAGAGAGCAGATCAGAGATCAGAGAGCAGAGAGCAGAGAGCAGAGAGCAGATCAGAGACAGAGTAGAGCAGAGAATGTGAGCAGAGACAGAGTAGAGCAGGAGAGTAGAGCAGAGACATGAGTAGAGCAGAGACAGAGTAGAGTGAGCAGAGACAGTAATAGAGCAGAGCAGAGAGCAGAGCAGAGAGCAGAGAGCAGAGACATGAGCAGGAGCAGAGACAGAGCAGTATATAGATAGAGCAGAGAGCAGGAGCAGAGAGCAGAGAGCAGGAGCAGAGAGCAGAGCAGAGACAGAGCAGAGAGCAGAGCAGAGCAGAGAGCTATAGCATTAGCCAGAGAGTTGGAGAGCAGATAGCATTAGCCAGATAGAGCACAGAGCAGAGCACAGGATCAGAGCAGAGAGCAGAGCAGAGGCCAGAGAGCAGAGTGGCCAGAGAGCAGGGCCCAGAGACCAGGGCCAGAGAGAAGAGCAGATATAGAGCAGATAGCACATAGATATACATAGAGTATATTATGAGACAGAGAGCAGAGAGCAGATCAGAGATCAGAGAGCAGAGAGCAGATCAGAGAGCAGAGAGCAGATCAGAGAGCAGAGAGTAGAGAGCAGATCAGAGAGCAGAGAGCAGAGAGCAGAGCAGAGAGCAGATCAGAAAGCAGAGAGCAGATCAGAGATCAGAGAGCAGATCAGAGAGCAGAGAGTAGATCAGAGAGCAGAGAGCAGATCAGAGAGCAGAGAGCAGATCAGAGAGCAGATCAGAGATCAGAGAGCAGAGAGCAGATCAGAGAGCAGAGAGCAGATCAGAGAGCAGATCAGAGATCAGAGAGCAGATCAGAGAGCAGAGAGCAGATCAGAGAGCAGAGAGCAGATCAGAGAGCAGATCAGAGAGCAGAGAGCAGATCAGAGAGCAGAGAGCAGATCAGAGAGCAGATCAGAGATCAGAGAGCAGATCAGAGAGCAGAGAGCAGATCAGAGAGCAGAGAGCAGATCAGAGAGCAGATCAGAGAGCAGAGAGCAGATCAGATAGCAGATCAGATAGCAGAGAGCAGATCAGAGATCAGAGAGCCGATCAGAGAGCAGAGAGCAGATCAGATAGCAGATCAGAGAGCAGATCAGAGAGCAGAGAGTAGATCAGAGAGCAGATCAGAGATCAGAGAGCAGAGAGCAGATCAGAGATCAGAGAGCAGAGAGCAGATCAGAGAGCAGATCAGAGATCAGAGAGCAGAGAGCAGATAGCAGAGAGCAGATCAGAGAGCAGATCAGAGAGCAGATCAGAGAGCAGATCAGAGATCAGAGAGCAGATCAGAGAGCAGATCAGAGAGCAGAGAGTAGAGCAGAGAGCAGAGAGCAGAGAGCAGATCAGAGAGCAGATCAGAAAGCAGATCAGAGAGCAGAGAGCAGAGAGACAATCAGAGATCAGAGAGCAGATCAGAGAGCAGAGAGCAGAGAGCAGAGAGCAGATCAGAGAGCAGATCAGAGATCAGAGAGCAGATCAGAGAGCAGATCAGAGAGCAGATCAGAGATCAGAGAGCAGAGAGCAGAGATCAGAGAGCAGAGAGCAGAGAGCAGAGAGCAGATCAGAGAGCAGAGAGCAGATCAGAGAGCAGATCGGAGAGTAGAGAGCAGATCAGAGAGCAGATCAGAGAGTAGATCAGAGAGCAGATCAGAGAGCGGATCAGAGATCAGAGAGCAGAGAGCAGATCAGAGATCAGAGATCAGAGATCAGATCAGAGATCAGAGAGCAGATCAGAGAGCAGAGAGCAGAGAGCAGATCAGAGATCAGAGAGCAGAGAGCAGATCAGATAGCAGAGAGCAGATCAGAGATCAGAGAGCCGATCAGAGAGCAGAGAGCAGATCAGATAGCAGATCAGAGAGCAGATCAGAGAGCAGAGAGTAGATCAGAGAGCAGATCAGAGATCAGAGAGCAGAGAGCAGATCAGAGATCAGAGAGCAGAGAGCAGATCAGAGAGCAGATCAGAGATCAGAGAGCAGAGAGCAGATAGCAGAGAGCAGATCAGAGAGCAGATCAGAGAGCAGATCAGAGAGCAGATCAGAGATCAGAGAGCAGATCAGAGAGCAGATCAGAGAGCAGAGAGTAGAGCAGAGAGCAGAGAGCAGAGAGCAGATCAGAGAGCAGATCAGAAAGCAGATCAGAGAGCAGAGAGCAGAGAGACAATCAGAGATCAGAGAGCAGATCAGAGAGCAGAGAGCAGAGAGCAGAGAGCAGATCAGAGAGCAGATCAGAGATCAGAGAGCAGATCAGAGAGCAGATCAGAGAGCAGATCAGAGATCAGAGAGCAGAGAGCAGAGATCAGAGAGCAGAGAGCAGAGAGCAGAGAGCAGATCAGAGAGCAGAGAGCAGATCAGAGAGCAGATCGGAGAGTAGAGAGCAGATCAGAGAGCAGATCAGAGAGTAGATCAGAGAGCAGATCAGAGAGCGGATCAGAGATCAGAGAGCAGAGAGCAGATCAGAGATCAGAGATCAGAGATCAGATCAGAGATCAGAGAGCAGATCAGAGAGCAGAGAGCAGAGAGCAGATCAGAGATCAGAGAGCAGAGAGCAGATCAGAGAGCAGAGAGCAGATCAGAGAGCAGAGAGTAGAGAGCAGATCAGAGAGCAGAGAGCAGAGAGCAGAGCAGAGAGCAGATCAGAAAGCAGAGAGCAGATCAGAGATCAGAGAGCAGATCAGAGAGCAGAGAGTAGATCAGAGAGCAGAGAGCAGATCAGAGAGCAGAGAGCAGATCAGAGAGCAGATCAGAGATCAGAGAGCAGAGAGCAGATCAGAGAGCAGATCAGAGATCAGAGAGCAGATCAGAGAGCAGAGAGCAGATCAGAGAGCAGAGAGCAGATCAGAGAGCAGATCAGAGAGCAGAGAGCAGATCAGAGAGCAGAGAGCAGATCAGAGAGCAGATCAGAGATCAGAGAGCAGATCAGAGAGCAGAGAGCAGATCAGAGAGCAGAGAGCAGATCAGAGAGCAGATCAGAGAGCAGAGAGCAGATCAGAGAGCAGATCAGATAGCAGAGAGCAGATCAGAGATCAGAGAGCCGATCAGAGAGCAGAGAGCAGATCAGATAGCAGATCAGAGAGCAGATCAGAGAGCAGAGAGTAGATCAGAGAGCAGATCAGAGATCAGAGAGCAGAGAGCAGATCAGAGATCAGAGAGCAGAGAGCAGATCAGAGAGCAGATCAGAGATCAGAGAGCAGAGAGCAGATAGCAGAGAGCAGATCAGAGAGCAGATCAGAGAGCAGATCAGAGAGCAGATCAGAGATCAGAGAGCAGATCAGAGAGCAGATCAGAGAGCAGAGAGTAGAGCAGAGAGCAGAGAGCAGATCAGAGAGCAGATCAGAGATCAGAGAGCAGATCAGAGAGCAGATCAGAGAGCAGATCAGAGAGCAGAGAGCAGATCAGAGAGCAGAGAGCAGATTAGAGAGCAGAGAGCAGAGAGTAGAGCAGAGAGCAGAGAGTAGATCAGAGAGCAGAGAGCAGAGCAGAGAGCAGAGAACAAAGCAGAGAGCAGAACAGAGAGCAGATCAGAGAGCAGATCAGAGAGCAGAGAGTAGAGAGTAGATCAGAGAGCAGAGAGCAGATCAGAGAGCGGATCAGAGAGCAGAGAGTAGAGCAGAGAGCAGAGAACAGAGCAGAGAGCAGATCAGAGAGTGGTTGACCTTTTCTCGTGGCAACAGGTCACACATCTTGCTGCTGTGATGGTACACTGTGGTATTTCACCCAGTAGATATGGGAGTTTATCAAAATTGTATTTGTTTTCGAATTCTTTGTGGATCTGTGTAATCTGAGGGAAATACGTGTTTCTAATATGGTCATACATTTGGCAGGAGGTTAGGAAGTGCAGCTCAGTTTCCACCTCATTTTGTGGGCAGTGGGCACATAGCCTGTCTTCTCTTGAGAGCCATGTCTGCCTACGGCGGCTCACAATAGCCAGGCTATGCTCACTGAGTCTGTACATAGTCAAAGCTTTCCTTAAATTTGGGTCAGTCACAGTGGTCAGGTATTCTGCCGCTGTGTACTCTCTGTTTAGGGCCAAATAGCATTCTAGTTTGCTCTGTTTTTTTGTTAATTCTTTCCAACGTGTCAAATAATTACCTTTTTGTTTTCTCATCATGATCTCTCTCTGCCACCCCCCACTCTCTCTGTCCCTCTCTCTGTCTCTCTCTGTCCCCCTCCACCCCCTCCACTCCCCTCTCCGCCCCCTCTCTGCCCCACCCCTCTACCCCCACTCCCCTCTCTGCCCCCTCCTCTCTGCCTCCCCCTCCACTCCCTCTCTGCCCCCTCTACCCCACCCCCTCCACTCCCCCTCTCCGCCCCCTCTCTGCCCCCCTCCACACACCCCCTCCACTCCCCCTCTCTGCCCCCTCCTCTCTACCCCCACCCCTCCACTCCCCCTCTCCGCCCCCTCTCTGCCCCCCTCTACCCCCCTCCACTCCCCTCTCTGCCCCCTCCTCTCTGCCTCCCCTCCACTCCCTCTCTGCCCCCCTCTCTGCCCCCTCAGGATGGAGTCAACAGAGAAGTGTGATGTGGTGATTCAACATTTCAATGGAAAGTTTCTGAAGACTCCTCCAGGCGTACTCAGGTATAAGGAACAGCTACTCTTGTCTTTTCTGGGGTGTTGAGTTCAAAGTGCTTCGATATGTATCTTAAAGGCCACGTGTAGTTCAAAAAATGTAATTTTTCCTGTGTTGTGTGTGTATATATATTTCCACACTATGAGGTTGGAATGATACTGTGAAATAGTGAAAACGATGATAAAGCCCTTTTAAGTGTAAGAGCTGTTTGAGAAAAACAACCTGAAATTTCAGCCTGTTTTGTTGGGATGGAGATTTGGCCTGCCTGGTGACATCACCGATACATTATTGAATCGACCAATAAGAAAGAGAGTTCTAAACCTCTCTGCCAATAACAGCTAGTTTTCAGCCCCCGCCCCAGACAGTCCTAGCAGAATTCTTGTTTGAGAAATTGCTCTTTGCTAAGAAGATATTTCTGTTTCTTTTTGACCATTTTAGTTTAAAACAATCACAGTAAAGTACTTAATTGTTACCCAGAAAATGATATCGAGATTAAAACAGGTGCATTGGACCTTTAATATCAGCCCTGGAGAAACCTGTTCTGTGTGTCCTGAAAGTACCTTTAATATCAGCCCTGGAGAAACCTGTTCTGTGTGTCCTGAAAGTACCTTTAATATCAGCCCTGGAGAAACCTGTTCTGTGTGTCCTGAAAGTACCTTTAATATCAGCCCTGGAGAAACCTGTTCTGTGTCCTGAAAGTACCTTTAATATCAGCCCTGGAGAAACCTGTTCTGTGTGTCCTGAAAGTACCTTTAATATCAGCCCTGGAGAAACCTGTTCTGTGTGTCCTGAAAGTACCTTTAATATCAGCCCTGTAGAAACCTGTTCTGTGTGCCCTGAAAGTACCTTTAATATCAGCCCTGGAGAAACCTGTTCTGTGTGTCCTGAAAGTACCTCGGGATGATTTTACAAGTGTGTCAATAAATCCCAAAGTAACTGAGTTTCTGACATCCCCTGAAGTCAACAAGCTATTCCCCCTTCCCTATAAACACAGCCGTAAACGCCCCAGGCAGAACCCCTGTTTACACACAGGCACATAGCCGTCCTAACCTGTCAGCCTGGGGTCCTCATGCCTCCGTGATGGTTCCGGTCTGGCTCAAGCTGAGCTCAGTTTTCTACTGCGCGGTGTCTGATGGCACTCCTCTCTCCATGGGCTGTCCTTCTGGCTCAGAGCCTCCAGGTTTTATTCTGAACCACAGGAGGAGGGAGAGGATAGAGAGAGAGATGAGGGGATAGAGAGGAAGATAGAGAGATAAATGAGGGATAGAGAGGAAGATAGAGAGAGAGATGAGGGGATAGAGAGGAAGATAGAGAGAGATGAGGGGATAGAGAGGAAGAGAGAGAGAGAGATGAGGGGATAGAGAGGAAGATAGAGAGAGAGATGAGGGGATAGAGAGGAAGAGAGAGAGAGATGAGGGGATAGAGGGGATAGAGAGAGAAATGAGGGATAGAGAGGAAGATAGAGAGAGAGATGAGGGGATAGAGGGGAAGATAGAGAGAGACGAGGGGATAGAGAGAGATGAGGGGAAGAGAGAGAGAGATGAGGGGATAGAGCGGAAGATAGAGAGAGAGATGAGGGGATAGAGGGGAAGATAGAGAGAGAGATGAGGGGAAGATAGAGAGAGAGATGAGGGGATAGAGGGGAAGATAGAGAGAGATGAGGGGATAGAGAGGAAGATAGAGAGAGAGATGAGGGGATAGAGAGGAAGATAGAGAGAGATGAGGGGATAGAGAGGAAGATAGAGAGAGACGAGGGGATAGAGAGGAAGATAGAGAGAGATGAGGGGAAGATAGAGAGCGACAAGGGGATAGAGAGGAAGATAGAGAGAGATGAGGGGATAGAGGGAGGGAGGGAGGGAGGGAGGGAGGGAGGGAGGGAGGGAGGGAGGGAGGGCAGTAGATTGTCGAGCGGTCTCTGATCTAGAGATATGATTTGTGAGGTGTATCTGTGTGGCAGACAGGAAGACAGGTGCATGATGGATCACTCCATCTATCTTTGTCTGATACTCCCGGGACACCGCCAGCCTCCTTCGGTACCGTACGTGTGTGTGTCTGTGTGTGTGTACGTACGTGTGTGTGCGCAAGTACGTGCACCTCAGTTCCAGTGAAGTAATAGTGTGTGTAGCCTATGGATTGGAAGGTGTAACTGATCGTAGCCTATGGATTGTAAAGGTGTAACTGATCGTAGCCTATAGATTGTAAAGGTGTAACTGATCATAGCCTATAGATTGGAAGGTGTAACTGATCGTAGCCTATGGATTGGAAGGTGTAACTGATCGTAGCCTATGGATTGGAAGGTGTAACTGATCGTAGCCTATAGATTGTAAAGGTGTAACTGATCGTAGCCTATGGATTGGAAAGGTGTAACTGAATTTAGCCTATGGATTCTAAAGGTGTAACTGATCGTCGCCGTTTGGACTCGGCCAGCAGGTCGTCCTCATAGAGACTCGTAACCAGACTGAATGAGATGTTGGAAACCTGTACGATTCGCCACAGTCAGTGGAGTAACATGTGACTATACTGAACAGAGATGTACTACAGTACAGGGGGCCTGGATCCCAAATGGCACACTATTCCCTATGGGCTCTGGTAGAAGATACAGTATTGGGTGGATCCCAAATGGCACACTATTCCCTATGGGCTCTGGTAGAAGATACAGTAGGGTCTGGATCCCCTATTCCCTAGGGGCTCTGGTAGAAGATACAGTAGGGTCTGGATCCCATATTCCCTAGGGGCTCTGGTAGAAGATGCAGTAAGGTCTGGATCCCCTATTCCCTAGGGGCTCTGGTAGAAGATACAGTAGGGACTGCATCCCAAATGGCACACTATTCCCTATGGGCTCTGGTAGAAGATACAGTAGGGTCTGGATCCCCTATTCCATATGGGCTCTGGTAGAAGATACAGTAGGGTCTGGATCCCCTATTCCCTATGGTCTCTGGTAGAAGATACATTAGGGTCTGGATCCCGTATTCCCTATGGCTTTGGTAGAAGATACAGTAGGGTCTGGATCCCCTATTCCCTAGGGGCTCTGGTAGAAGATACAGTAGGGTCTGGATCCCCTATTCCCTATGGGCTCTGGTAGAAGATACAGTAGGGTCTGGATCCCATATTCCCTAGGGGCTCTGGTAGAAGATACAGTAGGGTCTGGATCCCCTATTCCCTAGAGGCTCTGGTAGAAGATACAGTAGGGTCTGGATCCACTATTCCCTAGGGGCTCTGGTAGAAGATACAGTAGGGTCTGGATCCCCTATTCCCTATGGGCTCTGGTAGAAGATATAGTAGGGTCTGGATCCCCTATTCCCTATGGGCTCTGGTAGAAGATACAGTAGGGTCTGGATCCCCTATTCCCTATGGGCTCTGGTAGAAGATACAGTAGGGTCTGGATCCCAAATGGCACCCTATTCCCTATGGGCTCAGGTAGAGGATACAGTAGGGTCTGGATCCCCTATTCCCTATGGGCTCTGGTAGAAGATACAGTAGGGTCTGGATCCCCTATTCCCTAGAGGCTCTGGTAGAAGATACAGTAGGGTCTGGATCCACTATTCCCTAGGGGCTCTGGTAGAAGATACAGTAGGGTCTGGATCCCCTATTCCCTATGGGCTCTGGTAGAAGATACAGTAGGGTCTGGATCCCCTATTCCCTATGGGCTCTGGTAGAAGATACAGTAGGGTCTGGATCCCCTATTCCCTATGGGCTCTGGTAGAAGATACAGTAGGGTCTGGATCCCAAATGGCACCCTATTCCCTATGGGCTCAGGTAGAGGATACAGTAGGGTCTGGATCCCCTATTCCCTATGGGCTCTGGTATAAGATACAGTAGGGTCTGGATCCCCTATTCCCTAGGGGCTCTGGTAGAAGATACAGTAGGGTCTCTTACCAAACGGCACCCTATTCCCTATGGGCTCAGGTAGAGGATACAGTAGGGTGTGGATCCCAAATGGCACACTATTCCCTATGGCTCTGGTAGAAAATACAGTAGGGTCTGGATCCCCTATTCCCTATGGGCTCAGGTAGAGGATACAGTAGGGCCTGGATCCCAAATGGCACACTATTCCCTAGATAGGTGTAATCATGTAAAGTATGTGCACTACTCTTGACCAGAGCTCTATTCCCTATATTGTACACTACTCTTGACCAGAGCCCTATTCCCTATATCGTGCACTACTCTTGACCAGAGCCCTATTCCCTATATAGTGCACTACTCTGGACCAGAGGTCTATGGAGAATATTTTGGACTCAATTGTTTGTCTTCAGCATTGCATGGTGGTCTTTTACCAAAGTGATTTAGTTCTGTTATGACAGAGGTGATTTAGTTCTGTTATGACAGAGGTGATTTAGCTCCATTATGACAGAGGTGATTTAGTTCTATTATGACAGAGGTGATTTAGTTCTATTATGACAGAGACAATATAGTTCTATTATGACAGAGGTGATTTAGTTCTATTATGAAAGAGGTGATTTAGTTCTATTATGACAGAGATTATATAGTTATATTATGACAGAGATGATTTAGTTATACTATGACAGAGACAATATAGTTCTATTTTGACAGAGATTATATAGTTATATTATGACAGAGATGATTTAGTTATATTATGACAGAGATGATTTAGTTATATTAGGACAGAGGTTATTTAGTTCAATTATGACAGAGGTGATTTAGCTCCATTATGACAGAGATAATATAGTTGTATTATGACAGAGATTATATAGTTCTATTATGACGGAGGTGATTTAGTTCAATAATGACAGAGGTGATTTAGTTCTATTATGACAGAGGTGATTTAGTTCTATTATGACAGAGGTGATTTAGTTCTATTATGAAAGAGGTGATTTAGTTCTATTATGACAGAGATGATTTAGTTCTATTATGACAGAGGTGATTTAGTTCTATTATGAAAGAGGTGATTTAGCTCTATTATGACAGAGGTGATTTAGCTCTATTATGACAGAGGTGATTTAGTTCTATTATGACAGAGATGATTTAGTTCTATTATGACAGAGGTGATTTAGTTCTATTATGAAAGAGGTGATTTAGCTCTATTATGACAGAGATTATACAGTTATATTATGACAGAGATATCATAGTTCTATTATGACAGAGATAATATAGCTCTATTATGACAGAGATAATATAGCTCTAGCATGAAAGAGATGAAACCCCAGATGGCTGTGTGTGGGTGCGAGCGTTCATTTGTGCGTGTGATACCTATTATACCCCAGTTCCAGCCCTGTCAACTCAGAGAGAGGACAAGGATTCAGTCTGTCACAGCCTCCAGTGGCGTGTGTGGATGTGTGGGGTGACCCGTCAAATTGGGATCCTCTCTACTCTCTGAGGCTGGTAAAAATGGGGAAATCAAGCTGCCAGAAAGAGGTTAACTACAACCCACAGGGTTTGTTCGCTGCTATAGACACACTCAGAGGGAATACGTCTCCCCAGCTAGGATCTGTTCTGTTCATTTATCTCCCTTGTTTATCTGCTGTTTATCCATTAGTTTGGGCTTTCCACTGGATTTGATAGAGGGGTTTCAGACATCATCTCTGTGGTTGACTAGGAGGCCTTCCTCTCTGATACCCTGTAGACAGTTGGCTGGGATGGTTTCTAGTCAGACCAGAGGTGGTACTGGGGTTGACTAGGAGGCTACAGTATGGGGATCCTTCCTCTCTGTTACTCTGTAGACAGTTGGCTGGGATGGTTTCTAGTCAGACCAGAGGTGGTACTGGGGTTGACTAGGAGGCTACAGTATGGGGATCCTTCCTCTCTGATACCCTGTAGACAGTTGGCTGGGATGGTTTCTAGTCAGACCAGAGGTGGTACTGGGGTTGACTAAGAGGCTACAGTATGGGGATCCTTCCTCTCTGTTACCCTGTAGACAGTTGGCTGGGATGGTTTCTAGTCAGACCAGAGGTGGTACTGGGGTTGACTAGGAGGCTACAGTATGGGGATCCTTCCTCTCTGATACCCTGTAGACAGTTGGCTGGGATGGTTCCTAGTCAGGCCAGAGGTGGTACTGGGGTTTTTCCAGCTGTAGTACACGGCACCGCTCTCTCACTCTAACCCTGTCATGTTACTGTCCACTTCACTTCCTGTGTGTCCTGTTTTAACAATGACTTCACCTTTCTGTCTGTCTGGGGTGAGGAGAGGTTGTCTGTCTGTCTGTCTGTCTGTCTGTCTGTCTGTCTGTCTGTCTGTCTGTCTGTCTGTCTGTCTGTCTGTCTGTCTGTCTGTCTGTCTGGGGTGAGGAGAGGTTGTCTGTCTGTCTGTCTGTCTGGGGTGAGGAGAGGTCTGTCTGTCTGTCTGTCTGTCTGTCTGGGGTGAGGAGAGGTGGTCTGTCTGTCTGTCTGTCTGTCTGTCTGTCTGTCTGTCTGTCTGTCTGGGGTGAGGAGAGGTGGTCTGTCTGTCTGGGGTGAGGAGAGGTGGTCTGTCTGTCTGGGGTGAGGAGAGGTTGTCTGTCTGTCTGTCTGTCTGTCTGTCTGTCTGTCTGTCTGGGGTGAGGAGAGGTGGTCTGTCTGTCTGTCTGTCTGTCTGTCTGTCTGGGGTGAGGAGAGGTGGTCTGTCTGTCTGGGGTGAGGAGAGGTTGTCTGTCTGTCTGTCTGTCTGTCTGGGGTGAGGAGAGGTTGTCTGTCTGTGTGTCTGTTTGTCTGGGGTGAGGAGAGGTTGTCTGTCTGTCTGTCTGGGGTGAGGAGAGGTTGTCTGTCTGTCTGTCTGTCTGTCTGTCTGTCTGTCTGTCTGTCTGTCTGTCTGTCTGTCTGTCTGGGGTGAGGAGAGGTTGTCTGTCTGTCTGTCTGTCTGGGGTGAGGAGAGGTTGTCTGTATGTCTGTCTGTCTGGGGTGAGGAGAGGTGGTCTGTCTGTCTGGGGTGAGGAGAGGTGGTCTGTCTGTCTGGGGTCAGGAGAGGTGGTCTGTCTGTCTGTCTGTCTGGGGTGAGGAGAGGTGGTCTATCTGTCTGTCTGGGGTCAGGAGAGGTGGTCTGTCTGTCGGTTCCCTCTGTAGTACACTACTTTGACCAGAGCATGTCAGCAATAGCTTTCCATTTGGGACGCAGGCATCATTTATTTATATTTTATTTAACTAATCAAGTCAGTTAAGAACAAGTTCTTATTTTCAATGACGGCCTAGGAACAGTGGGTTAACTGCCTGTTCAGGGGCAGAACGACAGATTTTTACCATGTCATCTCGGGGATTCGACCTTGCAACCTTTCGGTTACTAGTCCAACGCACTAGGCTACCCTGCCGCCCCCAGGCAACAGAGACAGGACTCCCCCTCCGTGTTCATTAGGGTTAGCTTCACGTATCTCTCTAAGAGGAGAGTGATTTAACGACAACAACTGGTTGTAACAATAACCTTTATGAATGTGAGGCCACGTTTAGAGCAGAATAGGACTTGGGACTTGACTCTTCTTCACCCCAGAGACACAGTTCCCTGGCGCCACGTCAGACTGATAATTACGTGTATTTCAGCTGCTGCTGCTGATCTCATCAAGTGTTTTATTAAAGTGTGTTGAGCGGTAGAATGATTGATGTGTCTCCGTGACAACACAAACAAAGCCTAGCTCAGATCCACATCATCGCAGAGGCGACGGGAGATAACATTATAATGAGAAAATGGTTGAGGGGGGAAGTGATCTTTTAATACTGAACTATCTGATGGAAAGTCTTTTATCTGTTAATAACCTTCTTTGTTCCCTCCACCGATGGGAGATAGAGAGAGACAACAAAATAACCGAGGTCACGTCCCCAATGGTACCATGTTCCCAATAGAGGGACCCATTGGTTTCTACTCCACCCTGTTCCCTATAGAGGGACCCATTGGGCTCTACTCCACCCTGTTCCCTAAAGAGGGACCCATTTGGGCCCTGTTCCCTATAGAGGGACCCATTGGGCTCTACTCCACCCTGCTCCCTATAGAGGGACCCATTGGGCCCTGTTCCCTATAGAGGGACCCATTAGGCCCTGTTCCCTATAGAGGGACCCATTGGGCCCTGTTCCCTATAGAGGGACCCATTTGGCCCTGTTCCCTATAGAGGGACCCATTGGGCCCTGTTCCCTATAGAGGGACCCATTTGGCCCTGTTCCCTATAGAGGGATCCATTGGGCCCTGTTCCCTATAGAGGGACCCATTTGGCCCTGTTCCCTATAGAGGGACCCATTTGGCCCTGTTCCCTATAGAGGGACCCATTGGGCTCTACTCCACCCTGTTCCCTATAGAGGGACCCATTTGGCCCTGTTCCCTATAGAGGGACCCATTGGGCCCTGTTCCCTATAGAGGGACCCATTGGGCTCTGTTCCCTATAGAGGGACCCATTGGGCTCTGTTCCCTATAGAGGGACCCATTTGGCCCTGTTCCCTATAGAGGGACCCATTGGGCTCTGTTCCCTATAGAGGGACCCATTGGGCCCTGTTCCCTATAGAGGGACCCATTGGGCTCTACTCCACCCTGTTCACTATAGAGAGACCCATTGGGCCCTGTTCATTATAGAGGTACCCATTGGGCCCTGTTCCCTATAGAGGGCCCCATTGGGCTCTACTCCACCCTGTTCCCTATAGAGGGACCCATTTGGCCCTGTTCCCTATAGAGGGACCCATTGGGCCCTGTTCCATATAGAGGGACCCATTGGGCTCTACTCCACCCTGTTCCCTATAGAGGGACCCATTTGGCCCTGTTCCCTATAGAGGGACCCATTGGGCCCTGTTCCCTATAGAGGGACCCATTGGGCTCTGTTCCCTATAGAGGGACCCATTGGGCTCTGTTCCCTATAGAGGGACCCATTTGGCCCTGTTCCCTATAGAGGGACCCATTGGGCTCTGTTCCCTATAGAGGGACCCATTGGGCCCTGTTCCCTATAGAGGGACCCATTGGGCTCTACTCCACTCTGTTCACTATAGAGAGACCCATTGGGCCCTGTTCATTATAGAGGGACCCATTGGGCCCTGTTCCCTATAGAGGGCCCCATTGGGTTCTACTCCACCCTGTTCCCTATAGAGGGACCCATTGGGCTCTACTCCACCCTGTTCCCTATAGAGGGACCCATTGGGCCCTGTTCCCTATAGAGGGACCCATTGGGCTCTACTCCACCCTGTTCCCTATAGAGGGACCCATTGGGCCCTGTTCCCTATAGAGGGACCCATTGGGCCCTGTTCCCTATAGAGGGACCCATTTGTCCCTGTTCCCTATAGAGGGACCCATTGGGCTCTGTTCCCTATAGAGGGACCCATTGGGCTCTGCTCCACCCTGTTCCCTATAGAGGGACCCATTGGGCTCTACTCCACCCTGTTCCCTATAGAGGGACCCATTGGGCTCTACTCCACCCTGTTCCCTATAGAGGGACCCATTGGGCTCTACTCCACCCTGTTCCCAATAGAGGGACCCATTTGACCCTGTTCCCTATAGAGGGACCCGTTGGTCCCTGTTCCCTATAGAGGGACCCATTGGGCCCTGTTCCCTATAGAGGGACCCATTGGGCTCTGCTCCACCCTGTTCCCTGTAGAGGGACCCATTGGGCTCTGCTCCACCCTGTTCCCTATAGAGGGACCCATTGGGCTCTACTCCACCCTGTTCCCTATAGAGGGATCCATTGGGCCCTGTTCCCTATAGAGGGACCCATTGGGCCCTGTTCCCTATAGAGGGACCCATTGGGCCCTGTTCCCTATAGAGGGACCCATTTGACCCTGTTCCCTATAGAGGGACCCATTGGTCCCTGTTCACTATAGAGGGACCCATTGGGCTCTGTTCCCTATAGAGGGACCCATTGGGCCCTGTTCCCTATAGAGGGACCCATTGGGCCCTGTTCCCTATAGAGGGACCCATTGGGCCCTGTTCCCTATAGAGGGACCCATTGGGCCCTGTTCCCTATAGAGGGACCCATTGGGCCCTGTTCCCTATAGAGGGACCCATTGGGCTCTACTCCACCCTGTTCCCTATAGAGGGACCCATTTGGCCCTGTTCCCTATAGAGGGACCCATTGGGCCCTGTTCCCTATAGAGGGACCCATTGGGCTCTGTTCCCTATAGAGGGACCCATTGGGCTCTGTTCCCTATAGAGGGACCCATTTGGCCCTGTTCCCTATAGAGGGACCCATTGGGCTCTGTTCCCTATAGAGGGACCCATTGGGCCCTGTTCCCTATAGAGGGACCCATTGGGCTCTACTCCACCCTGTTCACTATAGAGAGACCCATTGGGCCCTGTTCATTATAGAGGGACCCATTGGGCCCTGTTCCCATAGAGGGCCCCATTGGGTTCTACTCACCCTGTTCCCTATAGAGGGACCCATTGGGCTCTACTCCACCCTGTTCCCTATAGAGGGACCCATTGGGCCCTGTTCCCTATAGAGGGACCCATTGGGCTCTACTCCACCCTGTTCCCTATAGAGGGACCCATTGGGCCCTGTTCCCTATAGAGGGACCCATTGGGCCCTGTTCCCTATAGAGGGACCCATTTGTCCCTGTTCCCTATAGAGGGACCCATTGGGCTCTGTTCGCTATAGAGGGACACATTGGGCTCTGCTCCACCCTGTTCCCTATAGAGGGATCCATTGGGCTCTACTCCACCCTGTTCCCTATAGAGGGACCCATTTGGGCTCTACTCCACCCTGTTCCCTATAGAGGGACCCATTGGGCTCTACTCCACCCTGTTCCCAATAGAGGGACCCATTTGACCCTGTTCCCTATAGAGGGACCCGTTGGTCCCTGTTCCCTATAGAGGGACCCATTGGGCCCTGTTCCCTATAGAGGGACCCATTGGGCTCTGCTCCACCCTGTTCCCTGTAGAGGGACCCATTGGGCTCTGCTCCACCCTGTTCCCTATAGAGGGACCCATTGGGCTCTACTCCACCCTGTTCCCTATAGAGGGACCCATTGGGCCCTGTTCCCTATAGAGGGACCCATTGGGCCCTGTTCCCTATAGAGGGACCCATTGGGCCCTGTTCCCTATAGAGGGACCCATTTGACCCTGTTCCCTATAGAGGGACCCATTGGTCCCTGTTCACTATAGAGGGACCCATTGGGCTCTGTTCCCTATAGAGGGACCCATTGGGCCCTGTTCCCTATAGAGGTACCCATTGGGCCCTGTTCCCTATAGAGGGACCCATTGGGCCCTGTTCCCTATAGAGGGACCAATTTGACCCTGTTCCCTATAGAGGGACCCATTGGTCCCTGTTCCCTATAGAGGGACCCATTGGGCCCTGTTCCCTATAGAGGGACCCATTGGTCCCTGTTCCCTATAGAGGGACCCATTGGGCCCTGTTCCCTATAGAGGGACCCATTGGGCCCTGTTCCCTATAGAGGGACCCATTGGGCCCTGTTCCCTATAGAGGGACCCATTGGGCTCTACTCCACCCTGTTCACTATAGAGAGACCCATTGGGCCCTGTTCCCTATAGAGGGCCCCATTGGGCTCTACTCCACCCTGTTCCCTATAGAGGGACCCATTTGGCCCTGTTCCCTATAGAGGGACCCATTGGGCCCTGTTCCCTATAGAGGGACCCATTGGGCTCTACTCCACCCTGTTCCCTATAGAGGGACCCATTTGGCCCTGTTCCCTATAGAGGGACCCATTGGGCCCTGTTCCCTATAGAGGGACCCATTGGGCTCTGTTCCCTATAGAGGGACCCATTGGGCTCTGTTCCCTATAGAGGGACCCATTTGGCCCTGTTCCCTATAGAGGGACCCATTGGGCTCTGTTCCCTATAGAGGGACCCATTGGGCCCTGTTCCCTATAGAGGGACCCATTGGGCTCTACTCCACCCTGTTCACTATAGAGAGACCCATTGGGCCCTGTTCATTATAGAGGGACCCATTGGGCCCTGTTCCCTATAGAGGGCCCCATTGGGTTCTACTCCACCCTGTTCCCTATAGAGGGACCCATTGGGCTCTACTCCACCCTGTTCCCTATAGAGGGACCCATTGGGCCCTGTTCCCTATAGAGGGACCCATTGGGCTCTACTCCACCCTGTTCCCTATAGAGGGACCCATTGGGCCCTGTTCCCTATAGAGGGACCCATTGGGCCCTGTTCCCTATAGAGGGACCCATTTGTCCCTGTTCCCTATAGAGGGACCCATTGGGCTCTGTTCCCTATAGAGGGACCCATTGGGCTCTGCTCCACCCTGTTCCCTATAGAGGGACCCATTGGGCTCTACTCCACCCTGTTCCCTATAGAGGGACCCATTGGGCTCTACTCCACCCTGTTCCCTATAGAGGGACCCATTGGGCTCTACTCCACCCTGTTCCCAATAGAGGGACCCATTTGACCCTGTTCCCTATAGAGGGACCCGTTGGTCCCTGTTCCCTATAGAGGGACCCATTGGGCCCTGTTCCCTATAGAGGGACCCATTGGGCTCTGCTCCACCCTGTTCCCTGTAGAGGGACCCATTGGGCTCTGCTCCACCCTGTTCCCTATAGAGGGACCCATTGGGCTCTATTCCACCCTGTTCCCTATAGAGGGACCCATTGGGACCTGTTCCCTATAGAGGGACCCATTGGGCCCTGTTCCCTATAGAGGGACCCATTGGGCCCTGTTCCCTATAGAGGGACCCATTTGACCCTGTTCCCTATAGAGGGACCCATTGGTCCCTGTTCACTATAGAGGGACCCATTGGGCTCTGTTCCCTATAGAGGGACCCATTGGGCCCTGTTCCCTATAGAGGGACCCATTGGGCCCTGTTCCCTATAGAGGGACCCATTGGGCCCTGTTCCCTATAGAGGGACCCATTTGACCCTGTTCCCTATAGAGGGACCCATTGGTCCCTGTTCCCTATAGAGGGACCCATTGGGCCCTGTTCCCTATAGAGGGACCCATTGGTCCCTGTTCCCTATAGAGGGACCCATTGGGCCCTGTTCCCTATAGAGGGACCCATTGGGCCCTGTTCCCTATAGAGGGACCCATTGGGCCCTGTTCCCTATAGAGGGACCCATTGGGCCCTGTTCCCTATTGAGGGACCCATTGGGCTCTGTTCCCTATAGAGGGACCCATTGGGCCCTGTTCCCTATAGAGGGACCCATTGGGCCCTGTTCCCTATAGAGGGACCCATTGGGCCCTGTTCCCTATAGAGGGACCCATTGGGCCCTGTTCCCTATAGAGGGACCCATTGGGCCCTGTTCCCTATAGAGGGACCCATTGGGCCCTGTTCCCTATAGAGGGACCCATTTGACCCTGTTCCATATAGAGGGACCCATTGGTCCCTGTTCCCTATAGAGGGACCCATTGGGCCCTGTTCCCTATAGAGGGACCCATTGGGCCCTGTTCCCTATAGAGGGACCCATTGGGCCCTGTTCCCTATAGAGGGACCCATTGGGCCCTGTTCCCTATAGAGGGACCCATTGGGCTCTGTTCCCTATAGAGGGACCCATTGGGCTCTGTTCCCTATAGAGGGACCCATTTGGCCCTGTTCCCTATAGAGGGACCCATTGGGCTCTGTTCCCTATGGAGGGACCCATTGGGCCCTGTTCCCTATAGAGGGACCCATTGGGCTCTACTCCACCCTGTTCACTATAGAGAGACCCATTGGGCCCTGTTCAGTATAGAGGGACCCATTGGGCCCTGTTCCCTATAGAGGGCCCCATTGGGTTCTACTCCACCCTGTTCCCTATAGAGGGACCCATTGGGCTCTACTCCACCCTGTTCCCTATAGAGGGACCCATTGGGCCCTGTTCCCTATAGAGGGACCCATTGGGCTCTACTCCACCCTGTTCCCTATAGAGGGACCCATTGGGCCCTGTTCCCTATAGAGGGACCCATTGGGCCCTGTTCCCTATAGAGGGACCCATTGGGCCCTGTTCCCTATAGAGGGACCCATTTGTCCCTGTTCCCTATAGAGGGACCCATTGGGCTCTGTTCCCTATAGAGGGACCCATTGGGCTCTGCTCCACCCTGTTCCCTATAGAGGGACCCATTGGGCTCTACTCCACCCTGTTCCCTATAGAGGGACCCATTGGGCTCTACTCCACCCTGTTCCCTATAGAGGGACCCATTGGGCTCTACTCCACCCTGTTCCCTATAGAGGGACCCATTGGGCCCTGTTCCCTATAGAGGGACCCATTGGGCCCTCTTCCCTATAGAGGGACCCATTGGGCCCTGTTCCCTATAGAGGGACCCATTTGACCCTGTTCCCTATAGAGGGACCCATTGGTCCCTGTTCCCTATAGAGGGACCCATTGGGCCCTGTTCCCTATAGAGGGACCCATTGGGCCCTGTTCCCTATAGAGGGACCCATTGGGCCCTGTTCCCTATAGAGGGACCCATTGGGCCCTGTTCCCTATAGAGGGACCCATTGGGCTCTGTTCCCTATAGAGGGACCCATTGGGCTCTACTCCACCCTGTTCCCTATAGAGGGACCCATTGGGCTCTGTTCCCTATAGAGGGACCCATTGGGCCCTGTTCCCTATAGAGGGACCCATTGGGCTCTGTTCCCTATAGAGGGACCCATTGGGCTCTGTTCCCTATAGAGGGACCCATTGGGCTCTGTTCCCTATAGAGGGACCCACTGGGCTCTGTTCCCTATAGAGGGACCCATTGGGCTCTGTTCCCTATAGAGGGACCCATTGGGCTCTGCTCCAAAGTATCACACTGTAAAGGGAACAGTGTTCCATCTCAGTCTTTCATATCTCTCCATTATTATTCAATATGTTAATATGCCTTTGAAAGAGTCAACACATCACACACAGCGTTATTCATGGTAGAATCAGTAGCTTGACAGATGGGACCAGATGTGGAGTTTCAACATATTACCAATAGCAACGGTGTGAGATTAAATGACAGATTGATACAGTGTGTGACATGTGACATGTCTTCTGATTGATACAGTGTGTGACATGTGACATGTCTTCTGATTGATACAGTGTGTGACATGTGACATGTCTTCTGATTGATACAGTGTGTGACATGTGACATGTCTTCTGATTGATACAGTCTTCAGATTGATACAGTGTGTGACATGTGACATGTCTTCTGATTGATACAGTCTTCAGATTGATACAGTGTGTGACATGTGACATGTCTTCTGTTGAAAGCCTTTCGTAGAAACACCCAGTCAGTTGATATCACGATGAGAGTATCAGTATAGTGGGTACTGACTCCTCCTTACCTCCTTATAAAATAGTTCTGGAAGGGTTCTTCGGCTGTCCCCATAGGAGAACCCTTTTTGGTTCCAGGTAGATCTATGTTGGGTTCCATGTAGAACCCTTTGTTAAAAGGGCCCTACATAGAAACGTAAAGGGTTTAACCTTGAACCAAAAAGGGTTCTTCAAAGGCTTCTCCTATGGGGACAGCTGAAAACCCCTCTGTCCATATACACACTGAGGACTAAGGCTTCTCCTATGGGGACAGCTGAAAACCCCTCTGTCCATACACACACTGAGGACTAAGGCTTCTCCTATGGGGACAGCTGAAAACCCCTCTGTCCGTATACACACTGAGGACTAAGGCTTCTCCTATGGGGACAGCTGAAAACCCCTCTGTCTATATACACACTGAGGACTAAGGCTTCTCCTATGGGGACAGCTGAAAACCCCTCTGTCCATATACACACTGAGGACTAAGGCTTCTCCTATGGGGACAGCTGAAAACCCCTCTGTCTATATACACACTGAGGACTAAGGCTTCTCCTATGGGGACAGCTGAAAACCCCTCTGTCTATATACACACTGAGGACTAAGGCTTCTCCTATGGGGACAGCTGAAAACCCCTCTCTCCATATACACACTGAGGACAAAGGCTTCTCCTATGGGGACAGCTGAAAACCCCTCTCTGTCCATATACACACTGAGGACTAAGGCTTCTCCTATGGGGACAGCTGAAAACCCCTCTGTCCATACACACTGAGGACTAAGGCTTCTCCTATGGGGACAGCTGAAACCCCTCTGTCCGTATACACACTGAGGACTAAGGCTTCTCCTATGGGGACAGCTGAAAACCCCTCTGTCCGTATACACACTGAGGACTAAGGCTTCTCCTATGGGGACAGCTGAAAACCCCTCTGTCCGTATACACACTGAGGACTAAGGCTTCTCCTATGGGGACAGCTGAAAACCCCTCTCTGTCCGTATACACACTGAGGACTAAGGCTTCTCCTATGGGGACAGCTGAAAACCCCTCTCTGTCCATATACACACTGAGGATACAAAACATTAAGAACAGCTTCCTGTTATTGAGTTGCACCCTTTCCTTTTTGCCCTCAGAACAGCCTGAATTCTTTGGGGGCATGGACTCTACAAGCCTTCCACAGAGATGCTGGCCTCATGTTGACTCCAATGCTTCCCACAGTTGTGTCAAGTTTTCTGGGTGTCCTTTGGGAGGTGTACCGTTCTTGATACAAACTGTTGAGTGTGAAAACCCAGCAGCGTTGCAGTTCTTGACACAAACCGGTGCGCCTGGCACCTTCTACCATAACCCTGTTCAAAGGCACTTAAATCTTTTGTCTTGCACATTCACCCTCTGAATGACACACACACACACAATCCATGTCTCAATTGTCTCAAGGCTTAAAATACCTTCTTTAACCCGTCTCCTCCCAGACATCTACATTGATTAAAGTGGATTTAACAAAGTGACATCAATAAGGGATCATATCTTTCACCTGGATTCACCTGGTCAGTCTGTACCATGGAAAGAGCAGGTGTTCTTAATGTTTTATCCACTCAGTTTAGTCGTAATTTTGTAATGTCAAGATTCATAAACTAACAGCATACCCACTACTATAGAGACAATATGAAGAACACCCACTACTATAGAGACATGATGAACACCCACTACTATAGAGACAATATGAAGAACACCCACTACTATAGAGACATGATGAACACCCACTACTATAGAGACATGATGAACACCCACTACTATAGAGACATGATGAACACCCACTACTATAGAGACATGATGAACACCCACTACTATAGAGACATGATGAACACCCACTACTATAGAGACATGATGAAGAACACCCACTACTATAGAGACAATATGAAGAACACCCACTACTATAGAGACATGATGAACACCCACTACTATAGAGACATGATGAACACCCACTACTATAGAGACATGATGAACACCCACTACTATAGAGACAATATGAAGAACACCCACTACTATAGAGACATGATGAACACCCACTACTATAGAGACAATATGAAGAACACCCACTACTATAGAGACATGATGAACACCCACTACTATAGAGACATGATGAACACCCACTACTATAGAGACATGATGAACACCCACTACTATAGAGACATGATGAACACCCACTACTATAGAGACATGATGAACACCCACTACTATAGAGACATGATGAACACCCACTACTATAGAGACATGATGAACACCCACTACTATAGAGACAATATGAAGAACACCCACTACTATAGAGACAATATGAAGAACACCCACTACTATAGAGACAATATGAAGAACACCCACTACTATAGAGACATGATGAACACCCACTACTATAGAGACATGATGAACACCCACTACTATAGAGACATGAAGAACACCCACTACTATAGAGACATGATGAACACCCACTACTATAGAGACATGATGAACACCCACTACTATAGAGACAATATGAAGAACACCCACTACTATAGAGACAATATGAAGAACACCCACTACTATAGAGACATGATGAACACCCACTACTATAGAGACATGATGAACACCCACTACTATAGAGACATGATGAACACCCACTACTATAGAGACATGATGAACACCCACTACTATAGAGACATGATGAACACCCACTACTATAGAGACAATATGAAGAACACCCACTACTATAGAGACATGATGAACACCCACTACTATAGAGACAATATGAAGAACACCCACTACTATAGAGACAATATGAAGAACACCCACTACTATAGAGACATGATGAACACCCACTACTATAGAGACAATATGAAGAACACCCACTACTATAGAGACAATATGAAGAACACCCACTACTATAGAGACAATATGAAGAACACCCACTACTATAGAGACATGATGAACACCCACTACTATAGAGACATGATGAACACCCACTACTATAGAGACATGATGAACACCCACTACTATAGAGACATGATGAACACCCACTACTATAGAGACAATATGAAGAACACCCACTACTATAGAGACATGATGAACACCCACAACTATAGAGACATGAAGAACAACCACTACTATAGAGACATGATGAACACCCACTACTATAGAGACATGATGAACACCCACAACTATAGAGACATGAT
>NC_088409.1:8167998-8188780 GCF_034236695.1 Oncorhynchus nerka | reverse complement strand
CTCCTGTGTTCTCTGGGGCCTGTGTTCTCTCCTGTGTTCTCTACTGTGTTCTCCTCCTGTGTTCTCTCCTGTGTTATATCCTGTGTTCTCTCCTGTGTTATATCCTGTGTTCTCTCCTGTGTTCTCTCCTGTGTTCTCTCCTGTGTTCTATCCTGTGTTCTCTCCTGTGTTCTCTCCTGTGTTCTCTCCTGTGTTGTTCTCCTGTGTTCTCTACTGTGTTCTCTCCTGTGTTTCTCTGTGTTATATCCTGTGTTCTCTCCTGTGTTCCTCCTGTGTTCTCTCCTGTGTTCCTGTGTTCTCTCCTGTGTTCTCTCCTGTGTTCTCTCCTGTGTTCTCTCCTGTGTTATATCCTGTGTTCTCTCCTGTGTTCTCTCCTGTGTTCTCTCCTGTGTTCTCTCCTGTGTGGGGCCTGTGTTCTCTCCTGTGTTCTCTCCTGTGTTCTCTCCTGTGTTCTCTCCTGTGTTCTCTCTCTCCTGTGTTCCTTCCTGTGTTATATCCTGTGTTCTATCCTGTGTCTCTCTCCTGTGTTCTCTCCTGTGTTATATCCTGTGTTCTCCTGTGTGGCGGGATCCTGTGTTCTCTCCTGTGTTCTCTCCTGTGTTCTCTCCTGTGTTCTCTCCTGTGTTATATCCTGTGTTCTCTCCTGTGTTCTCTCCTGTGTTATATCCTGTGTTCTCTCCTGTGTTCTCTCCTGTGTCCTGTGTTCTCTCCTGTGTTCTCTCCTGTGTATCCTCTATCCTGTGTTCTCTCCTGTGTCTCTCCTCCTGTGTTCTATCCTGTGTTCTCTCTCATGTGTGCTCTCCTGTGTTCTCTCCTGTGTTCTCTCCTGTGTTATCTCCTGTGTTATATCCTGTGTTCTCTCCTGTGTTCTCTCCTGTGTTCTCTCTCCTGTGCCTTGCCATCTCCTGTGTTATATCCTGTGTTCTTCCTGTTATATCCTGTGTTCTATCCTGTGTTCTCTCCTGTGTTGTCTCCTGTGTTATATCCTGTGTTCTACTCCTTCTCTCCTGTGTTCTCTCCTGTGTTCTCTCCTGTGTTCTATCCTGTGTTCTCTCCTGTGTTCTCTCCTGTGTTCTATCCTGTGTTCTCTCCTGTGTTCTCTCCTGTGTTATATCCTGTGTTCTCTACTGTGTTTCTCTCCTGTGTTATATCCTGTGTTCTCTCCTGTGTTCTCTCTTTGTGTCCTGTGTTCTCTCCTGTCTCCTGTATGGGGCCTGTGTTCTCTCCTGTGTTCTGTGTTCTCCTGTGTTCTCTCCTGTGTTCTCTCCTGTGTTATATCCTGTGTGCTCTCCTGTGTTCTCTCCCTGTGTTCTCTCCTGTGTGGGAGCCTGTGTTCTCTCCTGTGTTCCTCTCCTGTGTTATATCCTGTGTTCTCTCCTGTGTTCTCTCCTGTGTTCTCTCTGTGTTATATCCTGTGTTCCTCTCCTGTGTTCTCTCCTGTGTTCTCTCCTGTGTTCTCTCCTGTGTTCTCTCCTGTGTTCTCTCCTGTGTTCTCTCCTGTGTTGTCTCATGTGTTATATCCTGTGTTCTCTCCTGTGTTCTCTCCTGTGTTATATCCTGTGTTATACACCTGACCACTTTGTTTAAGCACCTCAGTTTAATGTCAGTCTAGTGACATATACAGGGCCTCCTTTCCCTGGCCTGTACCCTGTTCTCCCTTCCACGTCTGTAACTAGCTATAACACAGTGGTCACGCAGGGCCTCTTTTCCCTGGCCTGTACCCACGTCTGTAACTAGCTATAACACAGTGGTCACGCAGGGCCTCTTTTCCCTGGCCTGTACCCATGTCTGTAACTAGCCCTATACAGTGGTCATGCAGGGCCTCTTTTCCCTGGCCTGTACCCACGTCTATAACTAGCCCTACACAGTGGTCATGGAGGGTCTCTTCCCTGGCCTGTACCCACTTCTGGAACTAGCTATAACACAGTGGTCATGCAGGGCCTCTTTTCCCTGGCCTGTACCCACGTCTGTAACTAGCTATAACACAGTGGTCATGCAGGGTCTCCTTTCCCTGGCCTGTACCCACGTCTGTAACTAGCTATAACACAGTGGTCATGGAGGGTCTCTTCCCTGGCCTGTACCCACGTCTGTAACTAGCTATAACACAGTGGTCATGGAGGGTCTCTTCCCTGGCCTGTACCCACTTCTGTAACTAGCTATAACACAGTGGTCATGGAGGGTCTCTTCCCTGGCCTGTACCCACTTCTGTAACTAGCCCTATACAAACTCTAGTGCAGGATCTTCCAAAGGATGTGATGTTCCCGAGAGGTATTCTCTTGAATCATTGTGAAGCGTTGTGCTTTCCCAGCTCCTGCAACCTTCACGCTGAGAATACTTCTTTAGGGAGTAGAGGAGATGGACAGTATTATAAAGCCCTGTAGATATTCTGTTTTGTGTGTCTGGGCTGGAAGAGAGTGGCAAAGTGCTGAATCACCTGCGGTCACCTCTAAACTTCTCTAAGTGACTGAAGAACCTTCAATAGGGAGGAGAGGAGAGGAGAGGAGAGGAGGGGAGAGGAGAGGAGAGGAGAGGAGAGGAGAGGAGAGGAGAGGAGAGGAGAGGAGAGGAGAGGAGAGAGAGGAGAGGAGAGGAGAGGAGAGGAGAGGAGAGGAGATGAGAGGAGAGGAGATGAGAGGAGAGGAGAGGAGGAGGAGAGGAGGAGGAGAGGAGAGGAGAGGGAGAGGAGAGGAGAGAGAGAGGAGAGAGGAGAGGAGAGGAGGAGGAGGAGGAGAGGAGGAGAAGGAGAGAGAGGAGAGAGGGAGAGGAGAGGGAGAGGAGAGGAGAGGAGAGGAGAGGAGAGGAGAGGGGAGGGGAGGAGGAGAGGAGAGGGAGGAGAGGAGGAGAGAGAGAGGAGAGAGGGAGAGGAGAGGAGAGGAGAGGAGAGGAGAGGAGAGGAGAGGAGAGAGAGAGAGAGAGAGAGAGAGAGAGAGAGTTGTGGAGAGGAGAGGAGAGTTAAGGAGAGGAGAGGAGAGGAGAGTTGAGGAGAGGAGGAGTGGAGAGGAGAGGAGAGGAGAGGAGAGAGAGAGAGAGAGTTGTGGAGAGTGAGAGGAGAGGAGAGGAGAGGAGAGGAGAGGAGAGGAGAGGAGAGAGGAGGAGAGTTGGAGAGTTGTGGAGAGCGGAGAAGGTGAGAGGAGAGAGGAGAGGAAAGTTGTGGAGAAGGTGAGAAGAGAGGAGAGGAGAGGCAAGGAGAGGAGAGGGGAGGAGAGGAGAGGAGAGGAGAGTTGTGGAGAGCGGAGAAGGTGAGAGGAGAGAGGAGAGGAAAGTTGTGGAGAAGGTGAGAAGAGAGGAGAGGAGAGGCGAGGAGAGGAGAGGAGAGGAGACACTTCCAGCCTGTTCCCCAGCAGCCACTGCTTCCCAAACTACCTGCAGTACACACACACACACACACACACACACACACACACACACACACACACACACACACACACACACACACACACACACACACACACACACACACACACACACACACACACACACACACACACACACACACACACACACACACACACACACACACACAGTGGTAGCGGAGGACACTCCTGTTTCTCCCCTGGTTCATTCATCACACAGGGAGAGGTCTGGTCTAATTCATCATGTTTTATATCTCAGTGCAGAAAATACATCTCCTTAGTTCACCTAGCAGAGGGGGAGAGGAGAGGAGGAGAGAACAGATTAATAACAGAGTGATAAGAGCAGGGGGAGAGGAGAGGAGGAGAGAACAGCTTAACCTCTTGCTCCTACCTGACACGCAGGCGTCCCATCTAGACATCTGGAAATGCAAATGCGCTACGCTAAATGCTAATAGTACTAGTTAAAACTCAAACGTTCATTAACCTCTTAAGTCGACCCTCTACTTTTTCGAACATTCTGTTAAAAATCGCGCAACATTTCAGCGCCCTGCTACTCATGCCAGGAATATAGTATATGCATATGATTAGTATGTGTGGATAGAAAACACTCAGACGTTTATAAAACTGGTTAAATCACGGCTGTGACTATAACAGAACGTGCGTTTCATCGAAAAGTGCAGGAAAATCTGATCACTGAAAATGGAAAAATATATCCATGCGCCACTTCAACCCATTGATAAAGGTGAACCACATTTAATGGGGCCGAGGTTGCAATACCTACAGCTTCCACACGATGTCAACAGTCCTACTATTTGTTTCTTTCTTTCTTTTCATTTGCCTACTCTTTGTTTCTTGGTCAAACAGACGCAAGGCAGCGCAGTTCTTCCCTTTCTCCGACCGGATATTTTGGTTGAGATTTACCCGGACATTATTTCCAGACGTACAGCTATAGAATATACATCGCCTCGTGATCAATTTGATCGCTTATTAACGTTTACTAAAGTTGCATTACAAAAGTATTTCGAAGTCTTTTGTGAAAGTTTATCGTCTACTTTTTTACGCTCCAGCAGGTGTATCTCACTGATCATCCCTAAAGCCAACACCTCATTTGGCCGCCTTTCCTTCCAGTTCTCTGCTGCCTGTGACTGGAACGAATTGCAAAAAATCGCTGAAGTTGGAGACTTTTATCTCCCTCACCAACTTCAAACATCAGATATCTGAGCAGCTAACCGATCGCTGCAGCTGTACATAGTCTATCGGTAAATAGCCCACCCATTTTCACCTACCTCATCCCCATACTGTTTTATTTATTTACTTTTCTGCTCTTTTGCACACCAATATCTCTACCTGTACATGACCATCTGATCATTTATCACTCCAGTGTTAATCTGAAAATGTTTAATTATTCGCCTACCTCCTCATGCCTTTTGCACACATTGTATATAGACTCCCCCTTTTTTTCTACTGTGTTATTGACTTGTTAATTGTTTACTCCATGTGTAACTCTGTGTTGTCTGTTCACACTGCTATGCGTTTATCTTGGCCAGGTCGCAGTTGCAAATGAGAACTTGTTCTCAACTAGCCTACCTGGTTAAATAAAGGTGTTCTCAACTAGCCTACCTGGTTAAATAAAGGTGTTCTCAACTAGTCTACCTGGTTAAATAAAGGTGTTCTCAACTAGCCTACCTGGTTAAATAAAGGTGAAATAAAAAAAATAAAAAAATAGCATAACGCAACGTTAACTATTCATGAAAATCGCAAATGAAATTAAATAAATATATTAGCTCTCAAGCTTAGCCTTTTGTTAACAACACTGTCATCTCAGATTTTCTAAATATGCTTTTGAACCATAGCTAAACAAGCATTTGTGTAAGAGTATTGATAGCCTCTAGCATAGCATTAAGCCTAAGGATTCAGCATGCAACATTTTCACAAAAACAAGAAAAACATTTAAATAAAATCATTTACCTTTGAAGAACTTCAGATGTTTTCAATGAGGAGACTCTCAGCTAGATAGCAAATGTTCAGTTTTTCCAAATAGATTATTTGTGTAGGACAAATCGCTCAGTTTTGTTCATCACCTTTGGGTTAAGAAAACCCCCGAAATTTAAGTCATTACAACGCAAACTTTTTTTTTTACAAATTAACTCCATAATATCAACAGAAACATGGCAAACGTTGTTTAGAATCAATCCTCAAGGTGTTTTTCACATATATATCGATGATAAATAATTCGTGGCAGTTTGGTTTCTCCTCTGAAGAAAATGAAACGCGCATGGACCTGGAGATTACGCAATAATTTTGACGGAGGACACCGGGCGGACACCTGGTAAATGTAGTCTCTTATGGTCAATCTTCCAATGATATGCCTACAAATAGAGAGAGAGAGAGGAGGAGAGAGAGGAGGAGAGAGGAGGAGAGAGAGGAGGAGGAGAGAGAGGAGAGAGAGGAGAGTAGAGGAGGAGAGAGAGAAGAGGAGAGAGAGAGGAGAGAGAGAGAGAGGAGAGAGAAAGAGGAAAGAGAGGAGAGAGAGAGGAGGAGAGAGAGAAGAGGAGAGAGAGGAGGATAGAGAGGAGGATAGAGAGGAGGAGGAGAGAGATGAGAGTAGAGGAGGAGAGAGAGAAGAGGAGAGAGAGGAGGCGAGATAGAGGAGAGAGAGAGGAAAGAGAGGAGAGAGAGGAGGAGAGAGAGAGGAGAGGAGAGAGAGAGGAGAGAGAGAGGAGAGAGAGAAGAGGAGAGAGAGAGGAGAGAGAGAAGAGGATAGAGAGGAGGGAGAGAAAGAGGAGGAGAGAGAGGAGGAGAGAGAGAGGGAGAGAGAGAGGAGAGAGAGAGGAGAGAGAAGAGGAGAGAGAGAGGAGGAGAGAGAGAGGAGAGAGAGAAGAGGAGAGAGAGAGGAGGAGAGATAGAGGAGAGAGAGAGGAGAGAGAGGAGAGAGAGGAGGAGAGAGAGAGAGAGGAGAGAGAGGAGGAGAGAGAGAGAGAGGAGAGAGAGGAGGAGAGAGAGAGAGGAGAGAGAGAGGAGAGAGAAGAGGAGAGAGAGAGAGGAGAGAGAGAGAGAGGAGGAGAGAGGAGGAGAGAGAGAGGAGGAGAGAGAGAGGAGAGAGAGAGGAGAGAGAGAAGAGGAGAGAGAGAGGAGAGAGAGAAGAGGAGAGAGAGAGGAGGAGAGAGAGAGGAGAGAGAGAGGAAAGAGAGGAGAGAGAGGAGGAGAGAAAGAGGAGGAGAGAGAGGAGGAGAGAGAGAGGAGAGAGAGAGAGAGGAGAGAGAGAGAGGAGAGAGAGAAGAGGATAGAGAGGAGGAGAATGAGAGGAGGAGAGAGAGAGGAGAGAGAGAGGAGAGAGAGAAGAGGAGAGAGAGAGGAGAGAGAGAAGAGGATAGAGAGGAGGAGAGAGAGGAGGAGAGAGAGAAGAGGATAGAGAGAGGAGAGAGAGAAGAGGATAGAGAGGAGGAGAGAGATGAGGAGAGAGAGGAGGAGAGAGAGAGGAGGAGAGAGAGAGATGAGGAGAGAGATGAGACGGTGGATATGAAGTTATTCACCATGAATAGAGGTGTCTCCTCTGCCTTTCATGAAACCCTATTAAAAGTATATTCAAATCATTAACTCCATGTAGAAGGAATGGTTCATTTAATGGCTGAATCAAAGGGGGGACCAATCACTTTAGGCCCTCGACAAATCCCCCTTCGCTGCAGTGCACTGCCACCGCTCTCTTCACCAGCTACACACACACACACACACACACACACACACACACACACACACACACACACACACACACACACACACACACACACACACACACACACACAAACACACTCACACACACACTGCTATAACACACACACAAACACACTCGCACACGCACACACACACACACACACACACACACACACACACACACACACACACACACACACACACACACACACACACACACACACACACACACACACACACACACACACACACACACACACACACACACTCACACACACATGCATACGCACACGCACACATACACACACGCAGGACATTACTGTAGGACAGAGGAGCATGGTAAATAAATTACCCCCCCTGCCCACACACACACACATAGACACACACACATAGACACACACACAGAGACACACACACATAGACACACACACATACACACACACACACACACACACACACACACACACACACACACACACACACACACACACACACACACACACACACACACACACACACACACACACACACATTGCTACTCTCAGAATGACAAAGCTAAGAAATCTAACCATTTAAAAACATCTCTAGCCTCTAGCTGGATCTTCAGAATGGTTTTAATTCAGTTTCTTCAGCATGATGTCATTGATGGTAAGAGATAAGTGCCCTTCACAGTTCACTGGACAATAGAGCAGGTGTTGGATAACTCAGTGGTGAGTCTCTGTGTTCAGGGCTGCCTGTCTAAGGAGTGTAACTCAGTGGTGAGTCTCTGTGTATAGGGCTGCCTGTCTAAGGAGTGTAACTCAGTGGTGAGACTCTGTGTTCAGGGCTGCCTGTCTAAGGAGTGTAACTCAGTGGTGAGTCTCTGTGTTCAGGGCTGCCTGTCTAAGGAGTGTAACTCAGTGGTGAGTATCTGTGTTCAGGGCTGCCTGTCTAAGGAGTGTAACTCAGTGGTGAGTCTCTGTGTTCAGGGCTGCCTGTCTAAGGAGTGTAACTCAGTGGTAGGTCTCTGTGTTCAGGTCTGCCTGTCTAAGGAGTGTAACTCAGTGGTGAGTCTCTGTGTTCAGGGCTGCCTGTCTAAGGAGTGTAACTCAGTGGTGAGTATCTGTGTTCAGGGCTGCCTGTCTAAGGAGTGTAACAGAGTGGTGAGTATCTGTGTTCAGATACGCAATAATTCAGGTCGACGACATCCGATCCTCGTTTGCTAAGTCAAACGACACCGCTGGTTCTGCTCACACTGCCCTACCCTGTGCTCTGACCTCTTTCTCCCCTCTCTCTCCAGATGAAATCTCGCGTCTTGTGACGGCCGGCCGCCCAACAACCTGCCCGCTTGACCCTATCCCCTCCTCTCTTCTCCAGACCATTTCCGGAGACCTTCTCCCTTACCTCACCTCGCTCATCAACTCATCCCTGACCGCTGGCTACGTCCCTTCCGTCTTCAAGAGAGCGAGAGTTGCACCCCTTCTGAAAAAACCTACACTCGATCCCTCCGATGTCAACAACTACAGACCAGTATCCCTTCTTTCTTTTCTCTCCAAAACTCTTGAACGTGCCGTCCTTGGCCAGCTCTCCCGCTATCTCTCTCAGAATGACCTTCTTGATCCAAATCAGTCAGGTTTCAAGACTAGTCATTCAACTGAGACTGCTCTTCTCTGTATCACGGAGGCACTCCGCACTGCTAAAGCTAACTCTCTCTCCTCTGCTCTCATCCTTCTAGACCTATTGGCTGCCTTCGATACTGTGAACCATCAGATCCTCCTCTCCACCCTCTCCGAGTTGGGCATCTCCGGCGCGGCCCACGCTTGGATTGCGTCCTACCTGACAGGTCGCTCCTACCAGGTGGCGTGGCGAGAATCTGTCTCCTCACCACGCGCTCTCACCACTGGCGTCCCCCAGGGCTCTGTTCTAGGCCCTCTCCTATTCTCGCTATACACCAAGTCACTTGGCTCTGTCATAACCTCACATGGTCTCTCCTATCATTGCTATGCAGACGACACACAATTAATCTTCTCCTTTCCCCCTTCTGATGACCAGGTGGCGAATCGCATCTCTGCATGTCTGGCAGACATCCGTGTGGATGACGGATCACCACCTCAAGCTGAACCTCGCCAAGACGGAGCTGCTCTTCCTCCCGGGGAAGGACTGCCCGTTCCATGATCTCGCCATCACGGTTGACAACTCCATTGTGTCCTCCTCCCAGAGCGCTAAGAACCTTGGCGTGATCCTGGACAACACCCTGTCGTTCTCAACTAACATCAAGGCGGTGGCCCGTTCCTGTAGGTTCATGCTCTACAACATCCGCAGAGTACGACCCTGCCTCACACAGGAAGCGGCGCAGGTCCTAATCCAGGCACTTGTCATCTCCCGTCTGGATTACTGCAACTCGCTGTTGGCTGGGCTCCCTGCCTGTGCCATTAAACCCCTACAACTCATCCAGAACGCCGCAGCCCGTCTGGTGTTCAACCTTCCCAAGTTCTCTCACGTCACCCCGCTCCTCCGCTCCCTCCACTGGCTTCCAGTTGAAGCTCGCATCCGCTACAAGACCATGGTGCTTGCCTACGGAGCTGTGAGGGGAACGGCACCTCAGTACCTCCAGGCTCTGATCAGGCCCTACACCCAAACAAGGGCACTGCGTTCATCCACCTCTGGCCTGCTCGCCTCCCTACCACTGAGGAAGTACAGTTCCCGCTCAGCCCAGTCAAAACTGTTCGCTGCTCTGGCCCCCCAATGGTGGAACAAACTCCCTCACGACGCCAGGACAGCGGAGTCAATCACCACCTTCCGGAGACACCTGAAACCCCACCTCTTTAAGGAATAGCTAGGATAGGATAAAGTAATCCTTCTCACCCCCCCCCCTTAAAAGATTTAGATGCACTATTGTAAAGTGGCTGTTCCACTGGATGTCATAAGGTGAACGCACCAATTTGTAAGTCGCTCTGGATAAGAGCGTCTGCTAAATGACTTAAATGTAAATGTAATTCTCTATTGCCCCCCCCCTCCTCTCTCAGCAGGTATGGTCCTGTTCAGGTGACTCTCATTCTCTATGCCTCCCCCCTCTCTCAGCAGGTATGGTCCTGTTCAGGTGACTCTCTCATTCTCTATTGCCCCCCCCCCTCCTCTCTCAGCAGGTATGGTCCTGTTCAGGTGACTCTCATTCTCTATGCCTCCCCCCTCTCTCAGCAGGTATGGTCCTGGTCAGGTGACTCTCTCATTCTCTATTGCCCCCCCCTCCTCTCTCAGCAGGTATGGTCCTGTTCAGGTGACTCTCTCATTCTCTATGCCTTCCCCCTCTCTCAGCAGGTATGGTCCTGGTCAGGTGACTCTCTCATTCTCTATTGCCCCCCTCTCTCAGCAGGTATGGTCCTGGTCAGGTGACTCTCTCATTCACTATGACTCCCCCCTTCCCCCCCTCAGAGAGAGAGAGAGAGGTCATTTTTTCCAAATAAACGACCGCCACCTGTCTGCTTTTATAAATGAGTGTTGATGCGTCATGAACTATTAAACCACACACACACTTTCACACACACTGTAGGATGGTTTGACTGCTGAGAGAGATCACAGCCCTGTAGTCTACTGTAGGATGGTTTGACTGCTGAGAGAGATCACAGCCCTGTAGTCTACTGTAGGATGGTTTGACTGCTGAGATCACAGCCCTGTAGTCTACTGTAGGATGGTTTGACTGCTGAGAGAGATCACAGCCCTGTAGTCTACTGTAGGGTGGTTTGACTGCTGAGATCACATCCCTGTAGTCTACTGTAGGATGGTTTGACTGCTGAGATCACAGCCCTGTAGTCTACTGTAGGATGGTTTGACTGTTGAGATCACAGCCCTGTAGTCTACTGTAGGGTGGTTTGACTGCTGAGATCACAGCCCTGTAGTCTACTGTAGGATGGTTTGACTGCTGAGATCACAGCCCTGTAGTCTACTGTAGGGTGGTTTGACTGCTGAGAGAGATCACAGCCCTGTAGTCTACTGTAGGATGGTTTGACTGCTGAGATCACAGCCCTGTAGTCTACTGTAGGGTGGTTTGACTGCTGAGAGAGATCACAGCCCTGTAGTCTACTGTAGGATGGTTTGACTGCTGAGATCACAGCCCTGTAGTCTACTGTAGGGTGGTTTGACTGCTGAGATCACAGCCCTGTAGTCTACTGTAGGGTGGTTTGACTGCTGAGATCACATCCCTGTAGTCTACTGTAGGATGGTTTGACTGCTGAGATCACATCCCTGTAGTCTACTGTAGGATGGTTTGACTGTTGAGATCACAGCCCTGTAGTCTACTGTAGGATGGTTTGACTGCTGAGAGAGATCACATCCCTGTAGTCTACTGTAGGATGGTTTGACTGCTGAGATCACAGCCCTGTAGTCTACTGTAGGATGGTTTGACTGCTGATATCACGGCCCTGTAGTCTACTGTAGGATGGTTTGACTGCTGAGATCACAGCCCTGTGGTCTACTGTAGGATGGTTTGACTGCTGAGATCACAGCCCTGTAGTCTACTGTAGGATGGTTTGACTGCTGAGATCACATCCCTGTAGTCTACTGTAGGATGGTTTGACTGCTGAGATCACAGTCCTGTAGTCTACTGTAGGATGGTTTGACTGTTAAGATCACAGCCCTGTAGTCTACTGTAGGATGGTTTGACTGTTGAGATCACAGCCCTGTAGTCTACTGTAGGATGGTTTGACTGCTGAGAGAGATCACAGCCCTGTAGTCTACTGTAGGATGGTTTGACTGCTGAGATCACAGCCCTGTAGTCTACTGTAGGATGGTTTGACTGCTGAGATCACAGCCCTAGTCTACTGTAGGATGGTTTGACTGCTGAGATCACAGCCCTGTAGTCTACTGTAGGATGGTTTGACTGCTGAGATCACAGCCCTGTAGTCTACTGTAGGATGGTTTGACTGCTGAGAGAGATCACAGCCCTGTAGTCTACTGTAGGATGGTTTGACTGCTGAGATCACAGCCCTGTAGTCTACTGTAGGATGGTTTGACTGCTGAGAGAGATCACAGCCCTGTAGTCTACTGTAGGATGGTTTGACTGCTGAGATCACAGCCCTGTAGTCTACTGTAGGATGGTTTGACTGCTGAGATCACAGTCCTGTAGTCTACTGTAGGATGGTTTGACTGTTAAGATCACAGCCCTGTAGTCTACTGTAGGATGGTTTGACTGTTGAGATCACATCCCTGTAGTCTACTGTAGGATGGTTTGACTGCTGAGAGAGATCACAGCCCTGTAGTCTACTGTAGGGTGGTTTGACTGTTGAGATCACAGCCCTGTAGTCTACTGTAGGATGGTTTGACTGCTGAGATCACAGCCCTGTAGTCTACTGTAGGATGGTTTGACTGCTGAGATCACAGCCCTGTAGTCTACTGTAGGATGGTTTGACTTCTGAGATCACAGCCCTGTAGTCTACTGTAGGATGGTTTGACTGTTGAGATCACAGCCCTGTAGTCTACTGTAGGATGGTTTGACTGTTGAGATCACAGCCCTGTAGTCTACTGTAGGATGGTTTGACTGTTGAGATCACAGCCCTGTAGTCTACTGTAGGATGGTTTGACTGCTGAGAGAGATCACAGCCCTGTAGTCTACTGTAGGGTGGTTTGACTGTTGAGATCACAGCCCTGTAGTCTACTGTAGGATGGTTTGACTGCTGAGAGAGATCACAGCCCTGTAGTCTACTGTAGGATGGTTTGACTGCTGAGATCACAGCCCTGTAGTCTACTGTAGGATGGTTTGACTGTTGAGATCACAGCCCTGTAGTCTACTGTAGGATGGTTTGACTGCTGAGAGAGATCACATCCCTGTATTCTACTGTAGGATGGTTTGACTGTTGAGATCACAGCCCTGTAGTCTACTGCAGGATGGTTTGACTGCTGAGATCACAGCCCTGTAGTCTACTGTAGGATGGTTTGACTGCTGAGATCACATCCCTGTACTGTAGGATGGTTTGACTGTTGAGATCACAGCCCTGTAGTCTACTGTAGGATGGTTTGACTGCTGAGATCACATCCCTGTAGTCTACTGTAGGATGGTTTGACTGCTGAGATCACAGTAGTCTACTGTAGGATGGTTTGACTGCTGATATCACGGCCCTGTAGTCTACTGTAGGATGGTTTGATGAGTCACAGCCCTTGGTCTACTGTAGGATGGTTTGACTGCTGAGATCACAGCCCTGTAGTCTACTGTAGGATGGTTTGACTGCTGAGATCACACTAGTCTACTGTAGGATGGTTTGACTGCTGAGATCACAGTCCTGTAGTCTACTGTAGGATGGTTTGACTGTTAAGATCACAGCCCTGTAGTCTACTGTAGGATGGTTTGACTGTTGAGATCACAGCCCTGTAGTCTACTGTAGGATGGTTTGACTGCTGAGAGAGATCACAGCCCTGTAGTCTACTGTAGGATGGTTTGACTGCTGAGATCACAGCCCTGTAGTCTACTGTAGGATGGTTTGACTGCTGAGATCACAGCCCTGTAGTCTACTGTAGGATGGTTTGACTGCTGAGATCACAGCCCTGTAGTCTACTGTAGGATGTTTTGACTGCTGAGATCACAGCCCTGTAGTCTACTGTAGGATGGTTTGACTGCTGAGAGATCACAGCCCTGTAGTCTACTGTAGGATGGTTTGACTGCTGAGATCACAGCCCTGTAGTCTACTGTAGGATGGTTTGACTGCTGAGAGAGATCACAGCCCTGTAGTCTACTGTAGGATGGTTTGACTGCTGAGATCACAGCCCTGTAGTCTACTGTAGGATGGTTTGACTGCTGAGATCACAGTCCTGTAGTCTACTGTAGGATGGTTTGACTGTTAAGATCACAGCCCTGTAGTCTACTGTAGGATGGTTTGACTGTTGAGATCACAGCCCTGTAGTCTACTGTAGGATGGTTTGACTGCTGAGAGAGATCACAGCCCTGTAGTCTACTGTAGGGTGGTTTGACTGTTGAGATCACAGCCCTGTAGTCTACTGTAGGATGGTTTGACTGCTGAGATCACAGCCCTGTAGTCTACTGTAGGATGGTTTGACTGCTGAGATCACAGCCCTGTAGTCTACTGTAGGATGGTTTGACTTCTGAGATCACAGCCCTGTAGTCTACTGTAGGATGGTTTGACTGTTGAGATCACAGCCCTGTAGTCTACTGTAGGATGGTTTGACTGTTGAGATCGAAGCCCTGTAGTCTACTGTAGGATGGTTTGACTGTTGAGATCACAGCCCTGTAGTCTACTGTAGGATGGTTTGACTGCTGAGATCACAGCCCAGTCTACTGTAGGGTGGTTTGACTGTTGAGATCACAGCCCTGTAGTCTACTGTAGGATGGTTTGACTGCTGAGAGAGATCACAGCCCTGTAGTATACTGTAGGATGGTTTGACTGCTGAGATCACAGCCCTGTAGTCTACTGTAGGATGGTTTGACTGTTGAGATCACAGCCCTGTAGTCTACTGTAGGATGGTTTGACTGCTGAGAGAGATCACATCCCTGTAGTCTACTGTAGGATGGTTTGACTGTTGAGATCACAGCCCTGTAGTCTACTGCAGGATGGTTTGACTGCTGAGATCACAGCCCTGTAGTCTACTGTAGGATGGTTTGACTGTTGAGATCACAGCCCTGTAGTCTACTGTAGGATGGTTTGACTGTTGAGATCACAGCCCTGTAGTCTACTGTAGGATGGTTTGACTGCTGAGATCACAGCCCTGTAGTCTACTGTAGGATGGTTTGACTGCTGAGATCACAGCCCTGTAGTCTACTGTAGGATGGTTTGACTGCTGAGAGAGATCACAGCCCTGTAGTCTACTGTAGGATGATATGACTGTTAAGATCACAGCCCTGTAGACTGTAGGATGGTTTGACTGCTGAGATCACAGCCCTGTAGTCTACTGTAGGATGGTTTGACTGCTGAGAGAGATCACATCCCTGTAGTCTACTGTAGGATGGTTTGACTGCTGAGATCACAGCCCTGTAGTCTACTGTAGGATGGTTTGACTGTTGAGATCACAGCCCTGTAGTCTACTGTAGGATGGTTTGACTGCTGAGAGAGATCACATCCCTGTAGTCTACTGTAGGATGGTTTGACTGTTGAGATCACAGCCCTGTAGTCTACTGCAGGATGGTTTGACTGCTGAGATCACAGCCCTGTAGTCTACTGTAGGATGGTTTGACTGTTGAGATCACAGCCCTGTAGTCTACTGTAGGATGGTTTGACTGTTGAGATCACAGCCCTGTAGTCTACTGTAGGATGGTTTGACTGCTGAGATCACAGCCCTGTAGTCTACTGTAGGATGGTTTGACTGCTGAGATCACAGCCCTGTAGTCTACTGTAGGATGGTTTGACTGCTGAGAGAGATCACAGCCCTGTAGTCTACTGTAGGATGATATGACTGTTAAGATCACAGCCCTGTAGTCTACTGTAGGATGGTTTGACTGCTGAGATCACAGCCCTGTAGTCTACTGTAGGATGGTTTGACTGCTGAGAGAGATCACATCCCTGTAGTCTACTGTAGGATGGTTTGA
The DNA here is from genome assembly GCF_034236695.1 of Oncorhynchus nerka. Lineage (NCBI taxonomy): Eukaryota > Metazoa > Chordata > Actinopteri > Salmoniformes > Salmonidae > Oncorhynchus > Oncorhynchus nerka. The sequence continues at coordinate 8,173,210 of NC_088409.1, read as the reverse complement.
CTGCTGAGATCACAGCCCTGTAGTCTACTGTAGGATGGTATGACTGTTAAGATCACAGCCCTGTAGTCTACTGTAGGATGGTTTGACTGTTGAGAGCACATCCCTGTAGTCTACTGTAGGATGGTTTGACTGCTGAGATCACAGCCCTGTAGTCTACTGCAGGATGGTTTGACTGTTGAGATCACAGCCCTGTAGTCTACTGTAGGATGGTTTGACTGCTGAGATCACAGCCCTGTAGTCTACTGTAGGATGGTTTGACTGCTGAGATCACAGTCCTGTAGTCTACTGTAGGATGGTTTGACTGCTGAGAGATCACAGCCCTGTAGTCTACTGTAGGATGGTTTGACTGCTGAGATCACAGCCCTGTAGTCTACTGTAGGATGGTTTGACTGCTGAGATCACAGCCCTGTAGTCTACTGTAGGATGGTTTGACTGCTGAGATCACAGCCCTGTAGTCTACTGTAGGATGGTTTGACTGCTGAGATCGCAGCCCTGTAGTCTACTGCAGGTTGGTTCCCTATAGAGTTGGCTCCCTATTCCCTATAGATTTGGCTCCTTATTCCCTATAGAGTTGGTTCCCTATTCCCTATAGAGTTGGCTCCCTATTCCCTATAGAGTTGGCTCCCTATTCCCTATAGAGTTGGCTCCCTATTCCCTATAGAGTTGGTTCCCTATTCCATATAGAGTTGGCTCCCTATTCCCTATAGAGTTGGCTCCCAATTCCCTATAGAGTTGGCTCCCTATTGCCTATAGAGTTGGCCCCCTATTCCCTATAGAGTTGGCTACCTATTCCCTATAGAGTTGGCTCCCTATTCCCTATAGTGTTGGCTCCCCATTCCCTATAGAGCTGGCTCCCTATTCCCTATACAGTTGGCTCCCTATTCCATATAGAGTTGGCTCCCTATTCCCTATAGAGTTGGCTCCCTATTCCCTATAGAGTTGGCTCCCTATTCCCTTTATAGTGCTCTACTTTGATTAGGTTGCATCTCTATAGAGAATGACTTGGAATGAAATAATACAGTCATCAAATGAAACTAATGTAATAAACACAACAACTGGAATAATTTACTAAAGTAATGTGAATAAATGATGGTTAATAAGAGATAATCAGGAATGGACAGTCACTACGGTCGGGGGAATGGACAGTCACTACGGTCGGGGGAATGGACAGTCACTACCGTCGGGGGAATGGACAGTCACTACCGTCGGGGGAATGGACAGTCACTACGGTCGGGGGAATGGACAGTCACTACGGTCGGGGGAATGGACAGTCACTACGGTCGGGGGAATGGACAGTCACTACGGTCAGGGGGAATGGACAGTCACTACGGTCGGGGGAATGGACAGTCACTACCGTCGGGGAATGGACAGTCACTACGGTCGGGGGACTGGACAGTCACTACGGTCGGGGACTGGACAGTCACTACCGTCGGGGAATGGACAGTCACTACCGTCGGGGAATGGACAGTCACTACGTTCGGGGAATGGACAGTCACTACGGTCGGGGGACTGGACAGTCACTACGGTCGGGGGACTGGACAGTCACTACCGTCGGGGAATGGACAGTCACTACCGTCGGGGAATGGACAGTCACTACGGTCGGGGGAATGGACAGTCACTACCGTCAGGGGGAATGGACAGTCACTACGGTCGGGGGAATGGACAGTCACTACGGTCGGGGGAATGGACAGTCACTACGGTCGGGGGAATGGACAGTCACTACGGTCGGGGGAATGGACAGTCACTACGGTCGGGGGAATGGACAGTCACTACCGTCGGGGGAATGGACAGTCACTACGGTCGGGGGACTGGACAGTCACTACCGTCGGGGAATGGACAGTCACTACGGTCGGGGAATGGACAGTCACTACAGTCGGGAATGGACAGTCACTACCGTCGGGGAATGGACAGTCACTACGGTCGGGGAATGGACAGTCACTACCGTCAGGGGAATGGACAGTCACTACGGTCGGGAATCGACAGTCACTAACGTCAGGGGGACTGGACAGTCACTACCGTCGGGGAATGGACAGTCACTACCGTCGGGGAATGGACAGTCACTACCGTCGGGGAATGGACAGTCACTACGGGTCGGGGGAATGGACAGTCACTACCGTCGGGGGAATGGACAGTCACTACCGTCGGGGAATGGACAGTCACTACGGTCGGGGGAATGGACAGTCACTACCAGGGGGAATGGACAGTCACTACGGTCGGGGAATGAACAGTCACTACCGTCACTACGGTCGGGGAATGGACAGTCACTACCGTCGGGGAATGGACAGTCACTACGGTCGGGGAATGGACAGTCACTACCGTCGGGGGAATGGACAGTCACTACGGTCGGGGAATGGACAGTCACTACGTCACTACCGTCGGGGAATGGACAGTCACTACGGTCGGGGAATGGACAGTCACTACCGCGGGGGACTGGACAGTCACTACGGTCGGGGAATGGACAGTCACTATGGTCGGGGGACTGGACAGTCACTACGGTCGGGGGAATGGACAGTCACTACCGTCGGGGAATGGACAGTCACTACCGTCAGGGGAATGGACAGTCACTACCGTCAGGGTGGAATGGACAGTCACACCGTCACTGGTCGGGGAATGGACAGTCACTACCGTCGGGGAATGGACAGTCACTACCGTCACCGTCACTACCGTCACTACCGTCGGGGAATGGACAGTCACTACCGTCGGGGAATGGACAGTCACTACCGTCACTACCGTCGGGGGAATGGACAGTCACCGGTCGGGGAATGGACAGTCGTGGCCAGGGGAATGGACAGTCACTACCGTCTAGGGGGGAACTGGACAGTCACTACCGTCGGGGGGACTGGACAGTCACTACCGTCGGGGAATGGACAGTCACTACCGTCAGGGGAATGGACAGTCACTACCGTCAGGGGGACTGGACAGTCACTACCGTCAGGGGGAATGGACAGTCACTACCGATGATCACTAGGGGAATGGACAGTCACTACCGGCCGGGGAATGGACAGTCACTACCGTCAGGGGAATGGACAGTCACTACCCAGGGGAATGGACAGTCACTACCGTCAGGGGGAATGGACAGTCACTACCGTCAGGGGAATGGACAGTCACTACCGTCAGGGGGAATGGACAGTCACTACCGTCGGGGAATGGACAGTCACTACCGTAGGGGAATGGACAGTTACCTCGGGGAATGGACAGTCACTACCGTCAGGGGAATGGACAGTCACTACCCCAGGGGACTGGACACACTACCGTCGGGGAATGGACAGTCACTACCGTCAGGGGGAATGACAGTCACTACCGCCGGGGAATATTACCTCCAGGGGGAATGGACAGTCACTACTAGGGGGAATGGTGTCCCCACAGGGGGAATGACTCTACCGTCAGGGGGACTGGATATTACCTCGGGGAATGGACAGTCACTACCTCGGGGAAACAGTCACCACTGGCCGGGGAATTGAATCTCACACCGCTTCGGGGGAATAGTCAAATCAGGGGGAATGGACAGTCACTACCGTCGGGGACTGGACAGTCACTACCGTCAGGGGGAATGGACAGTCACTTCAGGGGAATGGACAGTCACTACCGCCACTACCGTCAGGGGGAATGGACATTCACTCTCGGGAATGGACAGTCACTTCAGGGGAATGGACAGTCACACTCAACCGTCAGGGGGAATGGACAGCTTCAGGGGAATGGACAGACCCAGGGGAATGGACAGTCACTACCGTCAGGGGGACTGGACATTCACTACCTCGGGGAATGGACAGTCAACCGGGGAATGGACAGTCACTACCCCGGGGGAATGGACAGTCACTCAACCAGTCACTTCAGGGGGAATGGACAGTCATTCCTCGGGGGGACCAGCTTCAGGGGGAATGGACAGTCACTCTTTCACTACACTACCGTCAGGGGAATGGACATTCTACCGTCACAGTCACTAGCTTTGGGGGAATGGACAGTTACCGTCAGGGGGACTGGACTTGCACTACCGTCGGGAATGGACAGTCACTATCAGGGGAATGGAAGTTTAAATGGACAGTCAATGAGGAATGCAAGTCACTACCGTCAGGGGGAATGGACAGTCACTTCAGGGAATGGACAGTTAATTTGTGGAATTTATCGGGGAATGGACAGTCACTACCGTCGGGGAATGGACAGTCACTACCGTCGGGGGAATGGACAGTCACTACCGTCAGGGGAATGGACAGTCACTATCGGGGGACTGGACAGTCACTACCGTCAGGGGAATGGCAGTCACTTCAGGGGAATGGACAGTCACTTCATTCTACCGTCAGGGGAATGGACAGTCACTACCGTCACTACCGTCAGGGGAATGACAGTCACTACCGTCGGGGAATGGACAGTCACTACCGGCCGGGGAATGGACAGTCATGTCCAAATGGACAGACACTACCGCCAGGGGGAAAAATAGTCCATTACCTCAGGGGAATGGACAGTCACTAAAAAAAATGGACAGTTTAAATTCACCCGGCCGGGGAATGGATATACTATCAGGGGGGAATGGACAGTCACTACCGTCAGGGGGAAAAAGTGGGGTGTGTCGGGGGAATGACAGTCACTACCGTCAGGGGAATGGGACAGTGAACCGTCAGAGGGAATGGGGGAATGGACAGTCACTAAATCAGGGGGATGGACAGTCACTACCTGGAATGGACAGTCAACCAGGGGGACTGGACAGTCACTTCAGAAGTCACATCATTAGTTAGGGGAATGGACAGTCCACCTCAGGGGGAATGGACAGTCACTACAGTGTCAGGGGGAATGGACCTACCGTCAGGGGAATGGACAGTCACTGATCAGGGGAATGACAGTCACTACCGTCAGGGGGAATGGACAGTCACTGTTCAGGGGAATGGACAGTCACTACAGTCACTACCGTCAGGGGGAATGGACAGTCACTGCGGGGGAATGGACAGTCACTACCGTCAGGGGGAATGGACAGTCACACCGTCAGGGGAATGGAAGAGTCAGGAATGGCACCACCGGGGGAAGAGTCACTAAGGGGACACCACCGTCACTACCGTCAGGAATGGACACCACCCAACCGTCAGGGGGAATGGCAGTCACTACAGTCACTACCCGGGGAATGGCAGTCACTACAGTCACTACCGTCAGGGGAATGGACAGTCACACAGTCACTACCGTCGGGGGAATGGACAGTCACTACAGTCACTACCGTCGGGGAATG
>NC_088409.1:8130498-8162998 GCF_034236695.1 Oncorhynchus nerka | reverse complement strand
TGTTCTGAACGGCCCCAGAGTCTGCAACACCACCAAGCAAGGGGCACCACCAAGAGCAAGGGGCACCACCAAGAGCAAGGGGCACCACCAAGAGCAAGGGGCACCACCAAGCAAGGGGCACCACCAAGCAAGAGGCACCACCAAGCAAGGGGCACCACCAAGCAAGGGGCACCACCAAGCAAGGGGCACTACCAAGCAAGGGGCACCACCAAGCAAGGGGCACCACCAAGCAAGGAGCACCACCAAGCAAGGGGCACCACCAAGCAAGGAGCACCACCAAGCAAGGGGCACCATGAAGACCAAGTTGCTCTCCAAACAGGTCAGGGACAAAGTTGTGGAGAAGTACAGATCAGGGTTGGATTATAAAAAAATATCAGAAACTTTGAACATCCCACAGAGCACCATTAAATCCATTATTAAAAAAATGAAAGAATATGGCACCACAACAACCCTGCCAAGAGAGGACCACCTACCAAAAATCACGGACCAGGCAAGGAGGGCATTAATCAGAGAGGCAACAAAGAGACCAAAGATAACTCTGAAGGAGCTGCAAAGCTCCACAGTGGAGATTGGAGTATCTGTCCATAGGACAACATTAAGCCGTACACTCCACAGAGCTGGGCTTTACGGAAGAGTGGCCAGAAATAAATAAGCAAACATGTTTGGTGTTTGCCAAAAAGCATGTGGGAGACTCCCCAAACATTTTTATTTATTTTATTTCACCTTTATTTAACCAGGTAGACCAGTTGAGAACAAGTTCTCATTTACAACTGCAACCTGGCCAAGATAAAGCAAAGCAGTGCAACACAAACAACACAGAGTTACACATGGAATAAACAAACATACAGTCAATAATACAATAGAAAAGGTCTATATACAGTGTGTGTAAATGAGGTAGGATAAGGGAGGTAAAGGCAATAAATAGGCCATAGTGGCAAAATAATTACAATGTAGCAATTAAACACTGCAGTCATAGATGTGTAGAAGATGAGTGTACAAGTAGAGATACTGGGGTTGCAACAATTTCGGCTGATCATTTTAGAAAGAGAGGGTCCAGATTGTCTAGCCCGGCTGATTTGTAGGGGCCCAGATTTTGCAGCTCTTTCAGAACATCAGCAATCTGAATTTGGGTGAAGGAGAAATGGGGGAGGCTTGGGCAAGTTGCTGTGGGGGGGTGCAGGGCTGTTGTCCGGGGTAGCCAGGTGGAAAGCATGGCCAGCCGTAGAAAAATGCTTGTTGAAATTCTCAAATATTGGTGGTGACAGTGTTTCCTATCCTCAGGGCAGTGGGCAGCTGGGAGGAGGTGCTCTTATTCTCCATGGACTTTAGTGTCCCAGAACGTTTTGGAGTTTGTGCTACAGGATGCAAATTTCTGTTTGAAAAAGTTAGCCTTTGCTATCCTAACTGCCTGTGTATAGTGGTTCCTATGGAAGAAGGTACTCTGGTCAGATGAGACTAAAATTTACCTTTTTTGCCATCAAGGAAAACGCTATGTCTGGCGCAAACACAATACCTCACATCACCCCGAGAACACCATCCCCACAGTGAAGCATGGTGGTGGCATCATCATGCTGTGGGGATGTTTTTCATCGGCAGGGACTGGGAAACTGGTCAGAATTGATGGATGGCGCTAAATACAGGGAAATTCTTGGGGGAAACCTGTTTCTGGCTTCCAGACATTTGAGACTGGGACAGAGGTTCACCTTCCAGCAGGACAATGGCCCTAAGCATACTGCTAAAGCAACACTCGAGTGGTTTAATGGGAAACATTTAAATGCCTAGTCAAAGCCCAGACCTCAATCCAATTGAGGATCTGTGGTATGACTTGAAGATTGCTGTACACCAGCGGAACCCATCCAACTTGAAGGAGCTGGAGCCGTTTTGCCTTGAAGAATGGGTAAGAATCGCAGTGGCTAGATGTGCCAAGCTTATAGAGACATACCCCAAGATACTTTCAGCTGTAATTGCTACAAAAGGTGGCTCTACATAGTATTGACTTTGAGGTGGTGAATATTTCTGCACGCTCAAGTTTTCTGGTATTTTGTCTAATTTATTGTTTGTTTCACAAGAAAAAATATTTTGCATCTTCATAGTTGCAAGCATGTTGTATAATCAAATGTTACAACCCCCCCCAAAAAAATATATTTTATTTCCAGGTTGTACTTTCGCAAGCCACTGTATATATATATATATACATATATATATACATATATATATATATATACACATATATATATATATATATATATACACAGTACCCATCAAACGTTTGGACACAGCTACTAATTCCAGGGTTTATCTTTATTTGTACTATTTTCTACATTGTAGAATAATGTTATTCCCATAATGACTAACATTGTTTCATCTTGCCTTCATAGTCTAACCACCACAACTAGTACATAGCCAGCCACAATACCTGTATTCATTTCAGCCCGTCAGATACATTTACCACTACTGTCCGGATGAGGACATTTTCAACAAGGGGGTTTCTAGCTGGTACCCCGGCACTGACAGCTCTGCTTCTCCTCAACAGCAGCCAGACAGGCTGTTCATGCATGTGGAATCCGAACAAAAGTTTTGTGTTTCCCTCCTGTCTCTGAAGCAGGGGACACCAACCTCTCCTTCTCTCTCTCTCCTTCTCCTTTCCCCTCTATTTTCTCCCTCCTGTCTCTGAAGCAGAGAACACCAACCTCTCCCTCCTGTCTCTCTCCTTCTCCTTTCCCCTCTATTTTCTCCCTCCTGTCTCTGAAGCAGAGAACACCATCCTCTCCCTCTCTCTCTCTCTCCTTCTCCTTTCCTCTCTCTTTTCTCCCTCCTGTCTCTGAAGCAGAGAACACCAACCTCTCCCTCTCTCTCTCTCTCCTTCTCCTTTCCTCTCTATTTTCTCCCTCCTGTCTCTGAAGCAGAGAACACCAACCTCTCCCTCTCTCTCTCTCCGTCTCCTTTCCCCTCTCTTTTCTCCCTCCTGTCTCTGAAGTAGAGAACACCAACCTCTCCCTCTCTCCCTCTCTCCTTCTCCTTTCCCCTCTCTTTCTCCCTCCTATCTCTGAAGTAGAGAACACCAACCTCTCCCTCTCTCTCCCTCTCTCCTTCTCCTTTCCCCTCTCTTTCTCCCTCCTATCTCTGAAGCAGAGGACACCAACCTCTCCCTCTCTCCTTCTCCTTTCCCCTCTCTTTCTCCCTCCTGTCTCTGAAGCAGAGAACACCAACCTCTCCCTATCTCTCTCCCTCTCCTTCTCCTTTCCCCTCTCTTTCTCCCTCCTGTCTCTGAAGTAGAGAACACCAACCTCTCCCTCTCTCTCTCTCCTTCTCATTTCCCTCTCTTTCTCCCTCCTGTCTCTCTCCTTCTCATTTCCCCTCTCTTTCTCCCTCCTGTCTCTGAAGCAGAGAACACCAACCTCTCCCTCTCTCTCTCCCTCTCCTTCTCCTTTCCTCTCTCTTTCTCCCTCCTGTCTCTGAAGCAGAGAACACCAACCTCTCCCTCTCTCTCTCTCCTTCTCATTTCCTCTCTATTTTCTCCCTCCTGTCTCTGAAGCAGAGAACACCAACCTCTCTCTCTCTCTCTCTCCTTCTCCTTTCCTCTCTCTTTTCTCCCTCCTGTCTCTGAAGCAGGAGAACACCAACCTCTCCCTCTCTCTCTCTCCTTCTCCTTTCCTCTCTTTTCTCCCTCCTGTCTCTGAAGCAGAGAACACCAACCTCTCCCCTCTCTCTCTCCTTCTCCTTTCCTTTCTCTCTTTTCTCCCTCCTATCTCTGAAGCAGAGAACACCAACCTCTCCCTCTCTCTCTCTCCTTCTCCTTTCCTCTCTCTTTTCTCCCTCCTATCTCTGAAGCAGAGAACACCAACCTCTCCTCTCTCCTTCTCCTTTCCCTCTCTCCTTTCTCCCTCCTGTCTCTCAGAGAACTCCCTCCTCTCTGTGTTCCTTGCTGCTGTTCCTTTATCAGAAGGTAAAACACATTGCATGGTGCTGATTACACTGCTGTGTTAGATTTACAGGGCCCTGCCCCCCCTCTCTCTCTCTCCCTGTCATATAGCCATGTTATTACCTCATATTCTCCTCTCATATTCCCCTGTTATTCTCCCTCCTGTATATAGCCATGTTATTACCTCTCTATTCCCTCTCCTATAGCCATGTTATTACCTCATATTCCCTCCTGTATATAGCCAGATTACCTCATATTCCCTCTATATAGCCAAGTTATTTACTCTCTATTTATTCCCTCCTGTCTATAGCCAGAGAACACTCATATTCCCTGTATATCCTTCTCCTTATTCCTCATATTCCCTCCTGTCTATAGCCATGTTATTACCTCTATTCCCTGTATATAGCCATGTTATTACCTCATATTCCCTCCTGTCTATAGCCATGTTATTACCTCTACCCCTCACATCAACTCAGTACTGGTACTCCCTGTATATAGACTCAGTACTGGTACTCCCTGTATATAGCCCTGTTATTACCTCGTACTCCTGCACATAGACTCAGTACTGGTACTGCCTGTTCCTAGCCATGTTTCTACCTCCTGTCTCCTGCACATAGACTCAGTACTGGTACTGCCTGTATATAGCCTGTTATTACCTCATATTCCTTTATAGCCATTTTATTACCTCATTTTGCTGTTCCTTTTATTCCTTGTATTAATATCTTGCAAGTGTTCTATTCTTCTCTCTGTGTTATTGGGAAGGACCCTGCCAAGGAGCATTTCACTGTTAGTCTAGCACGTGTTGTTTACTCTCTGTGTTACTGGAAAGGACCATGTTATTACATTTCACTGTTAGTCTACACCTGTTGTTTACTCTCTGTGTTATTGTATATAGCCATGTTATTACCTCATTTCACTGTTAGTATACACATGTTATTTATGATTCCCTGTATATAGCCAAGTTATTTCACTGTTGGTCTACACCTGTTGTTTATGACCCATAGGGAGCATTTCACTGTTAGTCTACACCTGTTGTTTACGACCAGCCAGGGAGCATTTCACTGTTAGTCTACACCTGTTGTTTAAGACCAGCCAGGGAGCATTTCACTGTTAGTCTACACCTGTTGTTTATGACCAGCCAGGGAGCATTACACTGTTAGTCTACACCTGTTGTTTATGACCAGCCAGGAAGCCTTACACTGTTAGTCTAGACCTGTTGTTTATGACCCTGCCATAGCATTTCACTGTTAGTCTACACCTGTTGTTTATGACATTTAACATACATTTAAGTCATTTAGCAGACGCTCTTATCCAGAGCGACTTACAAATTGGTGCATTCACCTTATGACATCCAGTGGAACAGTAGTGCATCTAAATCTTTTAAGGGGGGGGGGTGAGATTTATTACTTTATCCTATCTTTAGGTATTCCTTAAAGAGGTGGGGTTTCAGGTGTCTCCGGAAGGTGGTGATTGACTGTTGTCCTGGCGTCGTGAGGGAGTTTGTTCCACCATTGGGGGCCAGAGCAGCGAACAGTTTTGACTGGGCTGAGCGGGAACTGTTTCCTCAGTGGTAGGGAGGCGAGCAGGCCAGGGAGCATTTCACTGTTATTCTACACCTGTTGTTTATGACCAGCCAGGGAGCATTACACTGTTAGTCTACACCTGTTGTTTATGACCAGCCAGGGAGCATTTCACTGTTAGTCTACACCTGTTGTTTACTCTCTGTGTTATTGGGAAGTACCCGTCATGGAGCATTTCACTGTTAGTCTACACCTGTTGTTTATGACCAGCCAGGGAGCATTTCACTGTTTGTCTACACCTGTTGTTTATGACCAGCCAGGGAGCATTTCACTGTTAGTCTAGACCTGTTGATTACTCTCTGTGTTATTGGGAAGGACCAGCCAGGAAGCATTTCACTGTTAGTCTACACCTGTTTGTTATGACCAGCCAGGGAGCATTTCACTGTTAGTCTACACCTGTTGTTTATGACCAGCCAGGGAGCATTTCACTGTTAGTCTACACTTACTGTGGTGCATTTTATGACCAGCCAGTGGAGCATTTCACTGTTAGTCTACACCTGTTTTTGGGGGCCAGAGGGAGCATTACACTGTTAGTCTACACCTGTTGTTTTATGACCAGCCAGGGAGCATTTCACTGTTAGTCTACACCTGTTGTTTTGTTCCACCATTGGGGGCCAGGGAGCAGTTTTCACTGTTAGTCTACACCTCAGTTGTAGGGACCAGGCCAGGGAGCATTTCACTGTTATTCTACACCTGTTGTTTATGACCAGCCAGGGAGCATTACACTGTTAGTCTACACCTGTTGTTTATGACCAGCCAGGGAGCATTTCACTGTTAGTCTACACCTGTCTGTTTATGACCAGCCAGGGAGCATTTCACTGTTAGTCTACACCTGTTGTTTATGACCAGCCAGGGAGCATTTCACTGTTAGTCTACACCTGTTGTTTATGACCAGCCAGGGAGCATTTCACTGTTAGTCTAGACCTGTTGTTTACTCTCTGTGTTATTGGGAAGGACCCGTCAGGGAGCATTTCACTGTTAGTCTACACCTGTTTGTTTATGACCAGCCAGGAGCATTTCACTGTTAGTCTACACCTGTTGTTTATGACCAGCCAGGGAGCATTTCACTGTTAGTCTACACCTGTTGTTTATGACCAGCCAGGGAGCATTTCACTGTTAGTCTACACCTGTTGTTTACATTACACTGTGTTACCTGTTGGGAATGACCAGCCAGGAGCATTTCACTGTTAGTCTACACCTGTTGTTTATGACCAGCCAGGGAGCATTTCACTGTTAGTCTACACCTGTTGTTTATTGTTAGTGAGCAGGACACTTAGTCTACACCTGTTGTTTATGACCAGCCAGGGAGCATTACACTGTTAGTCTAGACCTGTTGTTTACGACCAGCCAGGGACATTTCACTGTTAGTCTACACCTGTTGTTTATGACCAGCCAGGGAGCATTACACTGTTAGTCTACACCTGTTGTTCTGACCAGCCAGGGAGCATTTCACTGTTAGTCTACACCTGTTGTTTACAACCAGCCAGGGAGCATTTCACTGTTAGTCTACAGCCTGTTGTTTACCTGTTGTTTACTCTCTGTGTTATTGGGAAGGACCCGTCAGGGAGCATTTCACTGTTAGTCTACACCTGTTGTTTATGACCAGCCAGGGAGCATTTCACTGTTAGTCTACACCTGTTGTTTATGACCCACCAGGGAGCATTACACTGTTAGTCTACACCTGTTGTTTATGTTTCGCCAGGGAGCATTTCACTGTTAGTCTACACCTGTTGTTTACTCTCTGTGTTATTGGGAAGGACCCGTCAGGGAGCATTTCACTGTTAGTCTACACCTGTTGTTTATGACCAGCCAGGGAGCATTACACTGTTAGTCTACACCTGTTGTTTACTCTCTGTGTTATTGGGAAGGACCCGTCAGGGAGCATTTCACTGTTAGTCTACACCTGTTGTTTATGACCCGCCAGGGAGCATTACACTGTTAGTCTACACCTGTTGTTTATGACCAGCCAGGGAGCATTTCACTGTTAGTCTACACCTGTTGTTTATGACCAGCCAGGGAGCATTTCACTGTTAGTCTACACCTGTTGTTTATGACCCGCCAGGGAGCATTACACTGTTAGTCTACACCTGTTGTTTATGACCCGCCAGGGAGCATTTCACTGTTAGTCTACACCTGTTGTTTATGAAGCATGTGACAAATACAATTGTGATGTGATTTTATACCACAGACTCTGCGTCCTGAGTATGACCCTATTCCCTATGTAGTATCCATGTGTAGTGTACATGGACCCTGGTCTAAAGTAGTGCACTATATAGGGAATAGGGAGTCATTGGGTTCTGGTCTATAGTAGTGCACTATATAGGGAATAGGGAGTCATTGGGTTCTGGTCTATAGTAGTGCACTATATAGGGAATAGGGAGTAATTTGGTCCTGGTCTAAAGTAGTGCACTATATAGGGAATAGGGAGTCATTGGGTTCTGGTCTATAGTAGTGCACTATATAGGGAATAGGGAGTCATTTGGTCCTGGTCTAAAGTAGTGCACTATATAGGGAATAGGGAGTCATTTGGTCCTGGTCTATAGTATTTCAACAGCTAATAGGGAATACCAGTATTATTCAATCATCTTTGGAACACAAACACAGACATGAAACACAGTTCTCCAATAAACTACCTAATTACTTATTCAATCATCTTTGTTCCAACACGAAACACAGACATGAAACACAGTTCTCAGAATAGGTTCTGGTCTAATTACTCTATAGGGAATCTGGTCTATAGTAGTGTACTCTATAGGGAATAGGGTTCTGGTCTATAGTAGTGTACTCTATAGGGAATAGGGTTCTGGTCTATAGTAGTGTACTCTATAGGGAAGAGGGTTCTGGTCTATAGTAGTGTACTCTATAGGGAATCTGGTTCTGGTCTATAGTAGTGTACTCTATAGGGAATAGGGTTCTGGTCTATAGTAGTGTACTCTATAGGGAATAGGGTTCTGGTCTATAGTAGTGTACTCTATAGGGAATAGGGTTCTGGTCTATAGTAGTGTACTCTATAGGGAATCTGGTCTATAGTAGTGTACTCTATAGGGAATCTGGTCTATAGTAGTGTACTCTATAGGGAATAGGGTTCTGGTCTATAGTAGTGTACTCTATAGGGAATAGGGTTCCATTTGATCAGGGCCCATAGGGAATAGGGTTCAATTTGACTAGGGCCCATAGGGAATAGGGTTCCATTTGATCAGGGCCCATAGGGAATAGGGTTCCATTTGTCCAGGGCCCATAGGGAATAGGGTTCAATTTGACTAGGGCCCATAGGGAATAGGATAGGGAATAGGGTGCCATTTAACCAGGACACATAGGGAATAGGGGGCCATTTGATCAGTGCCCATAGGGAATAGGGGGCCATTTGTCCAGGGCCCATAGGGAATAGGGTTCAATTTGACTAGGGCCCATAGGGAATAGGATAGGGAATAGGGTGCCATTTGACCAGGGCCCACAGGGAATAAGGGTGACATTTTACCAGGGCCCATAGGGAATAGGGGGCCATTTGGAACACATTGACTTGATTATGGAGAGGAGAGGGAGGGTGAGTTATGTTGTTAGTTGACATACATTCTGCCGAAATTAGCTGTCAAATGTTCTGTCTAATCTTTACGAAGAGTCAGACTCACCTGATTTATCTGTATATGACTGAGATACATGAGAAGTGGAGAATGAGAGAGAGTGAAGGAAAGAGAGAGAGTGAAGGAAAGAGAGAGATAGAGAGAGAGGGAAGGAGACAGAGAGAGGAGAGAGAGAGAGAGTGAAGGAAAGAGAGATAGTGAAGGAAAGAGAGAGAGTGAAGGAAAGAGAGAGATAGAGAAAGAGAAGGAAAGAAAGAGGGAGATATTAATATTGTCTTAGAAAGTGTAAAGAAGCCCATTAGGAGGTTCTGTGTTGAGTCTATGGACTCTACCAGTAGGGGGACTCTGCTCCTAGCTGTGTTGAGTTGAGTGTGTGGACTCTACCAGTAGGGGGACTCTGCTCCTAGCTGTGTTGAGTTGAGTGTGTGGACTCTACCAGTAGGGGGACTCTGCTCCTAGCTGTGTTGAGTTGAGTGTGTGGACTCTACCAGTAGGGGGACTCTGCTCCTAGCTGTGTTGAGTTGAGTGTGTGGACTCTACCAGTAGGGGGACTCTGCTCCTAGCTGTGTTGAGTTGAGTGTGTGGACTCTACCAGTAGGGGGACTCTGCTCCTAGCTGTGTTGAGTTGAGTGTGTGGACTCTACCAGTAGGGGGACTCTGCTCCTAGCTGTGTTGAGTTGAGTGTGTGGACTCTACCAGTAGGGGGACTCTGCTCCTAGCTGTGTTGAGTTGAGTGTGTGGACTCTACCAGTAGGGGGACTCTGCTCCTAGTTGTGTTGAGTTGAGTCTGTGGACTCTACCAGTAGGGGGACTCTGCTCCTAGCTGTGTTGAGTTGAGTGTGTGGACTCTACCAGTAGGGGGACTCTGCTCCTAGCTGTGTTGAGTTGAGTCTATGGACTCTACCAGTAGGGGGACTCTGCTCCTAGCTGTGTTGAGTTGAGTCTGTGGACTCTACCAGTAGGGGGACTCTGCTCCTAGCTGTGTTGAGTTGAGTCTATGGACTCTACCAGTAGGGGGACTCTGCTCCTAGCTGTGTTGAGTTGAGTCTGTGGACTCTACCAGTAGGGGGACTCTGCTCCTAGCTGTGTTGAGTTGAGTCTATGGACTCTACCAGTAGGGGGACTCTGCTCCTAGCTGTGTTGAGTTGAGTGTGTGGACTCTACCAGTAGGGGGACTCTGCTCCTAGCTGTGTTGAGTTGAGTCTGTGCACTCTACCAGTAGGGGGACTCTGCTCCTAGCTGTGTTGAGTTGAGTCTGTGGACTCTACCAGTAGGGGGACTCTGCTCCTAGCTGTGTTGAGTTGAGTCTGTGGACTCTACCAGTAGGGGGACTCTGCTCCTAGCTGTGTTGAGTTGAGTCTGTGGACTCTACCAGTAGGGGGACTCTGCTCCTAGCTGTGTTGAGTTGAGTGTGTGGACTCTACCAGTAGGGGGACTCTGCTCCTAGCCTGGGAGCAAACTGGGAGCTGCCGCCTTCCTGAGGGGAGAGAGACAGGTCTTTCTGAGGGGAGAGAGAGAGGTCTTTCTGAGGGGAGAGAGAGAGAGAGGTCTTTCTGAGGGGAGAGAGAGAGGTCTTTCTGGGGGGAGAGACAGAGGTCTTTCTGGGGAGAGAGAGAGAGGTCTTTCTGTTGGGAGAGAGAGAGGTCTTTCTGGGGGAGAGAGAGGTCTTTCTGGGGGAGAGAGAGGTCTTTCTGGGGAGAGAGAGAGGTCTTTCTGTTGGGAGAGAGAGAGGTCTTTCTGGGGGAGAGAGAGTTCTTTATGGGGGAGAGAGAAAGGTCTTTATGGGGGAGAGAGAGGTCTTTCTGAGGGGGAGAGAGAGGTCTTCCTGAGGGGAGAGAGAGGTCTTTCTGAGGGGAGAGAGAGAGGTCTTTCTGAGGGGAGAGAGAGAGGTCTTTCTGGGGGAGAGAGAGGTCTTTCTGTTGGGAGAGAGAGAGGTCTTTCTGGGGGGAGAGAGAGGTCTTTCTGAGGGGAGAGAGAGAGGTCTTTCTGAGGGGAGAGAGAGAGGTCTTTATGGGGGGAGAGAGAGGTCTTTCTGAGGGGGGAGAGAGAGGTCTTCCTGGGGGGAGAGAGAGAGGTCTTCCTGAGGGGAGAGAGAGATCTTTCTGAGGGGAGAGAGATACGTCTTTCTGAGGGGAGAGAGAGGTCTTCCTGAGGGGAGAGAGAGAGGTCTTTCTGGGGAGAGAGAGAGGTCTTTCTGAAGGGAGAGAGAGAGAGGTCTTTCTGGGGAGAGAGAGAGGTCTTTCTGAAGGGAGAGAGAGAGGTCTTTCTGAGGGGAGAGAGAGAGGTCTTTCTGGGGAGAGAGAGAGGTCTTTCTGAGGGGAGAGAGATAGAGGTCTTTCTGAGGGGAGAGAGAGAGGTCTTTCTGAGGGGAGAGAGAGAGGTCTTTCTGAGGGGAGAGAGAGAGGTCTTTCTGAGGGGAGAGAGAGAGAGGTCTTTCTGAGGGGAGAGAGAGAGAGGTCTTTCTGAGGGGAGAGAGAGATGTCTTTATGTTGGGAGAGAGAGAGAGGTCTTTATGTTGGGAGAGAGAGAGAGGTCTTTCTGTTGGGAGAGAGAGAGGTCTTTATGTTGGGAGAGAGAGAGAGGTCTTTATGTTGGGAGAGAGAGAGAGGTCTTTCTGAGGGAAGAGAGAGAGGTATTTCTGAGGGGAGAGAGAGAGGTCTTTCTGAGGGGAGAGAGAGGTCTTTCTGAGGGGAGAGAGAGAGGTATTTCTGGGGGGAGAGAGAGAGGTCTTTCTATTGGGAGAGAGAGAGGTCTTTCTGGGGGAGAGAGAGGTCTTTATGGGGGAGAGAGAAAGGTCTTCCTGAGGGAGAGAGAGAGGTCTTTATGGGGGAGAGAGAGTCTTTCTGAGGGGGAGAGAGAGGTCTTCCTGAGGGGAGAGAGAGGTCTTTCTGAGGGGGAGAGAGAGAGGTCTTTCTGAGGGGAGAGAGAGAGGTCTTTCTGGGGGGAGAGACAGAGGTCTTTCTGGGGAGAGAGAGAGGTCTTTCTGTTGGGAGAGAGAGAGGTCTTTCTGGGGGGAGAGAGAGGTCTTTCTGAGGGGAGAGAGAGAGGTCTTTCTGAGGGGAGAGAGAGAGGTCTTTATGGGGGGAGAGAGAGGTCTTTCTGAGGGGAGAGAGAGAGGTCTTTCTGGGGAGAGAGAGAGGTCTTTCTGAAGGGAGAGAGCGAGAGGTCTTTCTGGGGAGAGAGAGAGGTCTTTCTGAAGGGAGAGAGAGAGGTCTTTCTGAGGGGAGAGAGAGAGGTCTTTCTGGGGAGAGAGAGAGAGGTCTTTCTGAGGGGAGAGAGAGAGGTCTTTCTGAGGGGAGAGAGATAGAGGTCTTTCTGATGGGAGAGAGATAGAGGTCTTTCTGAGGGGAGAGAGAGAGGTCTTTCTGTTGGGAGAGAGAGAGGTCTTTATGTTGGGAGAGAGAGAGAGGTCTTTATGTTGGGAGAGAGAGAGAGGTCTTTCTGAGGGGAGAGAGAGGTCTTCCTGTTGGGAGAGAGAGAGAGATGTCTTTATGTTGGGAGAGAGAGAGAGGTCTTTATGTTGGGAGAGAGAGAGAGAGGTCTTTCTGTTGGGAGAGAGAGAGGTCTTTATGTTGGGAGAGAGAGAGAGGTCTTTATGTTGGGAGAAAGAGAGAGGTCTTTATGTTGGGAGAGAGAGAGAGGTCTTTCTGAGGGAAGAGAGAGAGGTCTTTCTGAGGGGAGAGAGAGAGGTCTTTCTGAGGGGAGAGAGAGGTCTTTCTGAGGGGAGAGAGAGAGGTCTTTCTGAGGGGAGAGAGAGAGGTCTTTCTGAGGGGAGAGAGAGAGGTCTTTCTGGGGGGAGAGAGAGAGGTCTTTCTGTTGGGAGAGAGAGAGGTCTTTCTGGGGGGAGAGAGAGGTCTTTATGGGGGAGAGAGAAAGGTCTTCCTGAGGGGGAGAGAGAGGTCTTTATGGGGGGAGAGAGAGGTCTTTCTGAGGGGGAGAGAGAGGTCTTCCTGAGGGGAGAGAGAGGTCTTTTGAGGGGGAGAGAGAGGTCTTTCTGAGGGGAGAGAGAGAGGTCTTTCTGGGGGGAGAGACAGAGGTCTTTCTGGGGAGAGAGAGAGGTCTTTCTGTTTGGAGAGAGAGAGGTCTTTCTGGGGGGAGAGAGAGGTCTTTCTGAGGGGAGAGAGAGAGGTCTTTCTGAGGGGAGAGAGAGAGGTCTTTATGGGGGGAGAGAGAGGTCTTTCTGAGGGGGGAGAGAGAGGTCTTCCTGGGGGGAGAGAGAGAGGTCTTCCTTAGGGGAGAGAGAGGTCTTTCTGAGGGGAGAGAGAGACATCTTTCTGAGGGGAGAGAGAGGTCTTCCTGAGGGGAGAGAGAGAGGTCTTTCTGGGGAGAGATAGAGGTCTTTCTGAAGGGAGAGAGAGAGAGGTCTTTCTGAAGGGAGAGAGAGAGGTCTTTCTGAAGGGAGAGAGAGGTCTTTCTGAGGGGAGAGAGAGAGAGGTCTTTCTGGGGAGAGAGAGAGAGGTCTTTCTGAGGGGAGAGAGAGAGGTCTTTCTGAGGGGAGAGAGATATAGGTCTTTCTGAGGGGAGAGAGATAGAGGTCTTTCTGAGGGGAGAGAGAGAGGTCTTTCTGAGGGGAGAGAGAGAGAGGTCTTTCTGAGGGGAGAGAGAGAGGTCTTTCTGAGGGGAGAGAGAGAGAGGTCTTTCTGAGGGGAGAGAGAGAGGTCTTCCTGTTGGGAGAGAGAGAGGTCTTTATGTTGGGAGAGAGAGAGAGGTCTTTCTGTTGGGAGAGAGAGAGGTCTTTATGTTGGGAGAGAGAGAGAGGTCTTTCTCAGGGAAGAGAGAGAGGTCTTTCTGAGGGGAGAGAGAGAGAGCTCTTTCTGAGGGGAGAGAGAGAGGTCTTTCTGAGGGGAGAGAGAGAGGTCTTTCTGAGGGGAGAGAGATAGAGGTCTTTCTGGGGAGAGAGAGAGAGGTCTTTCTGTTGGGAGAGAGAGAGAGGTCTTTCTGAGGGGAGAGAGAGAGACGTCTTTCTGAGGGGAGAGAGAGGGGTCTTCCTGTTGGGAGAGAGAGAGAGGTTTTTATTTTGGGAGAGAGAGAGAGGTCTTTCTGTTGGGAGAGAGAGAGAGGTCTTTCGGAGGGGAGAGAGAGAGAGGTCTTTCTGGGGGGAGAGAGAGAGAGGTCTTTCTGGGGAGAGAGAGGTCTTTCTGAAGGGAGAGAGAGAGAGGTCTTTCTGGGGAGAGAGAGAGGTCTTTCTGAAGGGAGAGAGAGAGGTCTTTCTGAGGGGAGAGAGAGAGGTCTTTCTGGGGAGAGAGAGAAAGGTCTTTCTGAGGGGAGAGAGAGAGGTCTTTCTGAGGGGAGAGAGATAGAGGTCTTTCTGAGGGGAGAGAGATAGAGGTCTTTCTGAGGGGAGAGAGAGAGGTCTTTCTGTTGGGAGAGAGAGAGGTCTTTATGTTGGGAGAGAGAGAGAGGTCTTTATGTTGGGAGAGGAGAGAGGTCTTTCTGAGAGAGAGAGGTCTTCCTGTTGGGAGAGAGAGATGTCTTTATGTTGGGGAGAGAGAGAGGTCTTTATGTTGGGAGAAAGAGAGAGGTCTTTCTGTTGGGAGAGAGGTCTTTATGTTGGGAGAGAGAGAGGTCTTTATGTTGGGAGAAAGAGAGAGGTCTTTAGAGAGATAGAGGTCTTTCTGAGGGGAGAGAGAGAGGTCTTTCTGAGGGGGAGAGAGAGGTCTTTCTGGGGAGAGAGAGGTCTTTCTGAGGGGAGAGAGAGAGGTCTTTCTGAGGGGGAGAGAGAGGTCTTTCTGAGGGGGAGAGAGAGGTCTTTCTGGGGGAGAGAGAGAGGTCTTTCTGTTGGGAGAGAGAGAGGTCTTTCTGGGGGAGAGAGAGGTCTTTATGGGGGAGAGAGAAAGGTCTTCCTGAGGGGAGAGAGAGAGGTCTTTATGGGGGGAGAGAGAGGTCTTTCTGAGGGGGGAGAGAGAGGTCTTCCTGAGGGGAGAGAGAGGTCTTTCTGAGGGGATAGAGAGAGGTCTTTCTGAGGGGAGAGAGAGAGGTCTTTCTGGGGGGAGAGACAGAGGTCTTTCTGGGGAGAGAGAGAGGTCTTTCTGTTTGGAGAGAGAGAGGTCTTTCTGGGGGAGAGAGAGGTCTTTCTGAGGGAGAGAGAGAGGTCTTTCTGAGGGGAGAGAGAGAGGTCTTTATGGGGGAGAGAGAGGTCTTTCTGAGGGGGAGAGAGAGGTCTTCCTGGGGGGAGAGAGAGAGGTCTTCCTTAGGGGAGAGAGAGGTCTTTCTGAGGGGAGAGAGAGACATCTTTCTGAGGGGAGGAGAGGTCTTCCTGAGGGAGAGAGAGAGGTCTTTCTGGGGAGAGATAGAGGTCTTTCTGAAGGGAGAGAGAGAGAGGTCTTTCTGAAGGGAGAGAGAGAGGTCTTTCTGAAGGAGAGAGAGAGGTCTTTCTGAGGGGGAGAGAGAGAGGTCTTTCTGGGAGAGAGAGAGAGGTCTTTCTGAGGGGGAGAGAGAGAGGTCTTTCTGAGGGGAGAGAGATAGAGGTCTTTCTGAGGGGAGAGAGATAGAGGTCTTTCTGAGGGGGAGAGAGAGGTCTTTCTGAGGGGAGAGAGAGAGGTCTTTCTGAGGGGAGAGAGAGGTCTTTCTGAGGGAGAGAGAGAGAGGTCTTTCTGAGGGGAGAGAGAGAGGTCTTCCTGTTGGGGAGAGAGAGAGGTCTTTATGTTGGGAGAGAGAGAGGTCTTTCTGTTGGGAGAGAGAGAGGTCTTTATGTTGGGAGAGAGAGAGAGGTCTTTCTCAGGGAAGAAGAGAGAGGTCTTTCTGAAGGGAGGGAGAGAGAGAGCTCTTTCTGAGGGGAGAGAGAGAGGTCTTTCTGAGGGGAGAGAGAGAGGTCTTTCTGAGGGGAGAGAGAGGTCTTTCTGGGGAGAGAGAGAGAGGTCTTTCTGTTGGGGAGAGAGAGAGGTCTTTCTGAGGGGAGAGAGAGAGACGTCTTTCTGAGGGGAGAGAGAGGGGTCTTCCTGTTGGGAGAGAGAGAGAGGTTTTTATTTTGGGAGAGAGAGAGAGGTCTTTCTGTTGGGAGAGAGAGAGAGGTCTTTCGGAGGGGAGAGAGAGAGAGGTCTTTCTGAGGGGAGAGAGAGAGGTCTTTCTGGGGGAGAGAGAGAGGTCTTTCTGGGGGAGAGAGAGAGGTCTTTCTGGGGGAGAGAGAGAGGTGTTTCTGGGGGAGAGAGAGAGGTCTTTATGGGGGGAGAGAGAGAGAGGTCTTTCTGAGGGGAGAGAGAGAGAGGTCTTTCTGAGGGGAGAGAGAGAGGTCTTTCTGAGGGGAGAGAGAGAGAGGTCTTTCTGAGGAGAGAGAGGTCTTTCTGAGGGGAGAGAGAGAGAGGTCTTTCTGGGGGGAGAGAGAGAGGTCTTTATGTTGGGAGAGAGAGAGAGGTCTTTATGTTGGGAGAAAGAGAGAGGTCTTTATGTTGGGAGAGAGATAGAGGTCTTTCTGAGGGAAGAGAGAGAGGTCTTTCTGAGGGGAGAGAGAGAGGTCTTTCTGAGGGGAGAGAGAGGTCTTTCTGAGGGGAGAGAGAGAGGTCTTTCTGAGGGGAGAGAGAGAGGTCTTTCTGAGGGGAGAGAGAGAGGTCTTTCTGGGGGGAGAGAGAGAGGTCTTTCTGTTGGGAGAGAGAGAGGTCTTTCTGGGGGAGAGAGAGGTCTTTATGGGGGAGAGAGAAAGGTCTTCCTGAGGGGGAGAGAGAGGTCTTTATGGGGGAGAGAGAGGTCTTTCTGAGGGGGAGAGAGAGGTCTTCCTGAGGGGGAGAGAGGTCTTTCTGAGGGGATAGAGAGAGGTCTTTCTGAGGGGAGAGAGAGAGGTCTTTCTGGGGGAGAGACAGAGGTCTTTCTGGGGAGAGAGAGAGGTCTTTCTGTTTGGAGAGAGAGGTCTTTCTGGGGGAGAGAGAGGTCTTTCTGAGGGGGAGAGAGAGGTCTTTCTGAGGGGAGGAGAGAGGTCTTTATGGGGGAGAGAGAGGTCTTTCTGAGGGGGAGAGAGAGGTCTTCCTGGGGGAGAGAGAGAGGTCTTCCTTAGGGGAGAGAGAGGTCTTTCTGAGGGGAGAGAGAGACATCTTTCTGAGGGGAGAGAGAGGTCTTCCTGAGGGGAGAGAGAGAGGTCTTTCTGGGGAGAGATAGAGGTCTTTCTGAAGGGAGAGAGAGAGAGGTCTTTCTGAAGGGAGAGAGAGAGGTCTTTCTGAAGGGAGAGAGAGAGGTCTTTCTGAGGGGAGAGAGAGAGAGGTCTTTCTGGGGAGAGAGAGAGAGGTCTTTCTGAGGGGAGAGAGAGGTCTTTCTGAGGGGAGAGAGATAGAGGTCTTTCTGAGGGGAGAGAGATAGAGGTCTTTCTGAGGGAGAGAGAGAGGTCTTTCTGAGGGGGGAGAGAGAGGTCTTTCTGAGGGGGAGAGAGAGAGGTCTTTCTGAGGGGAGAGAGAGAGAGGTCTTTCTGAGGGGAGAGAGAGAGGTCTTCCTGTTGGGAGAGAGAGAGAGGTCTTTATGTTGGGAGAGAGAGAGAGGTCTTTCTGTTGGGAGAGAGAGAGGTCTTTATGTTGGGAGAGAGAGAGAGGTCTTTCTCAGGGAAGAGAGAGAGGTCTTTCTGAAGGGAGAGAGAGAGCTCTTTCTGAGGGGAGAGAGAGGTCTTTCTGAGGGGAGAGAGAGAGGTCTTTCTGAGGGGAGAGATAGAGGTCTTTCTGGGGAGAGAGAGAGGTCTTTCTGTTGGGGGAGAGAGAGGTCTTTCTGAGGGGAGAGAGAGACGTCTTTCTGGGGAGAGAGAGGGGTCTTCCTGTTGGGAGAGAGAGAGAGGTTTTATTTTGGGGGAGAGAGAGAGAGGTCTTTCTGTTGGGAGAGAGAGAGAGGTCTTTCGGAGGGGAGAGAGAGAGAGGTCTTTCTGAGGGGAGAGAGAGAGGTCTTTCTGGGGGGAGAGAGAGGTCTTTCTGGGGGGAGAGAGAGAGGTCTTTCTGGGGGAGAGAGAGGTGTTTCTGGGGGGAGAGAGAGAGGTCTTTATGGGGGAGAGAGAGAGAGGTCTTTCTGAGGGGAGAGAGAGAGAGGTCTTTCTGAGGGGGAGAGAGAGGTCTTTCTGAGGGGGAGAGAGAGAGGTCTTTCTGAGGAGAGAGAGGTCTTTCTGAGGGGAGAGAGAGAGAGGTCTTTCTGGGGGAGAGATAGGTCTTTCTGGGGGAGAGAGAGGTATTTCTGGGGGAGAGAGAGGTCTTTCTGAGGGGAGAGAGAGGTCTTCATGTTGGGAGAGAGAGAGAGGTCTTTATGGGGGGGGAGAGAGAGGTCTTTCTGAGGGGGAGAGAGAGAGGTCTTTCTGAGGGGAGAGAGAGGTCTTTCTGGAGAGAGAGGTCTTTCTGTTGGGGAGAGAGAGGTCTTTCTGAGGGGGAGAGAGAGAGGTCTTTCTGAGGGGGAGAGAGAGGTCTTTCTGAGGGGGAGAGAGAGGTCTTTCTGCGGGGGGAGAGAGAGGTCTTTCTGGGGGGGAGAGAGGTCTTTCTGAGGGGGAGAGAGAGGTCTTTCTGGGGGGGGGTCTTTCTGAAGGGAGAGAGAGGTCTTTCTCTGGGGGAGAGAGAGGTCTTTCTGGGGGGGAGAGAGGTCTTTCATTTTCTTTTCCCATGCCAATAAAGCCCTTGAATTGAATTGAATTGATTGAGGACTTTCTGACGGGGGAGAGAGAGAGGTCTTTCTGAGGGGGGAGAGACAGGTCTTTCTGAGGGGAGAGAGAGAGGTCTTTCTGGGGGGAGAGAGAGAGGTCTTTATGAGGGGAGAGAGAGAGGTCTTTCTGAGGGGAGAGAGAGGTCTTTCTGAGGGGAGAGAGACAGGTCTTTCTGGGGGGAGAGAGAGAGGTCCCTCCTACTGGCTGGGAAAGAGGAAGGGAGGATAGGAGGAGGAGGAGCATAGCTCTGTCAGAGCCGAGCCCTCAACGCTTCAGCACAGTGTGGAGCAGACAGCAGCAGCCACACACACACACATCGCTCTCAGTATCTGCTCGTAGATACACACACTCACATCGCTCTCAGTATCTGCTCGTAGATACACACATACATCCCTCTCAGTAAGCACACACATCGCTCTCAGTAACTGCTCATAGTTATACACACATGCGGGGAAACAAGACATCAAGGAAACAAGACATCAGGGAAACAAGACATCTGGGAAGCGCTGAGAGAGAGAGAGAGAGAACAGAGGGGAAGAGGAGCTGCAGAGCTGAAGGGATTGTCATCTTTGTCTGTGTGGATATCTCTGGATCTCTGGGTTTCCTTTCTCCCCACGCCTTCACCGGAGTTTCTATTGGATTCCTTCTCTGATCCTGCTCACGTTATTTCACTGGAGGTACCAGACGGCTTTTCAGTTTCTGTTCCAGTCCACCCTCCTCTCCCCCTCTCTCTCTCTCTCTCTCTCTCCCAGCCCAGCTACGACGTTCGTCTGTGTCTGTCCTCCGGGAGCCAAGTGTCTGGCCAGGACAACAGCAAGACTCCAGTCAGATCTGACACTGTACACGCATCGTGAAAGCGGGGAGAGACAGAGGAGAGAACAAAAGTGAAGTCAGGGCATGAGAGAGAAAGCGAAAGAGAGAGACAGCTTTTTAGAGTAGTTCAAGGTACTCTAAACACCCTCCTTCCCTCTCCTACCCTCCTCCTCCCTCCTTCTCTCACTCCCTTCTTTCTTTCTCTCCTATTTCTCCTCTTCCTGGATCTCCTCCTACTATCCCAGACTTGTTTTCTTCCTCCTTTTCTACTTCCTCGCTCCTCTCCTCCTCTTCTCCCTCCTTCCTTCCTTCCCTCGCTACTCTCCTCTTCTTCTCCCTCCTTCCTTCTCTTGCTCCTCTCCTCTTCTTCTCCCTCCTTCCCTCACTCCTCTCCTCCTCTTCTCCCTCCTTCCCTCCTTCCCTCGCTCCTCTCCTCCTCTTCTCCCTCCTTCCCTCGCTCCTCTCCTCCTCTTCTCCTTCCTTCCTTCCCTTGCTCCTCTCCTCCTCTTCTCCCTCCTTCCTTCCCTCGCTACTCTCATCCTCTTCTCCCTCCTTCCTTCCCTCGCTCCTCTCCTCCTCTTCTCCTTCCCTCCTTCCCTCACTCCTCTCCTCCTTTTCTTCTTCCCTTGCTCCTCTCCTCCTCTTCTCCTTCCTTCCCTTGCTCCTCTCCTCCTCCTCTCCTTCTCTCCTTCCCTCGCTCCTCTTCTCCCTCCTTCCTTCCTTCCCTCGCTCCTCTCCTCTTCTTTTCTCCTCCCCCCAGCTAGGAGAGGGTGAATCTGGGACTCCCACTGAGCAGACAGACAGAAGAACAGCTAGAGGTCCCATCCATCACTCTCTGTCTGTCCGTCCCTGTCTCTCTTTCTCACGTCTCTCTGTTTTGAGAAGAGGATCTGGCCTCCGCCCAGACCCAGGGATAGGAACCAGGGGTCCAGGCCAAGAGGGAGTCACTGTGTTACTGGAACCCTGCCAGAGAGACTCTGTCTCCTGCTACGGCCAGAAGGATTCCTGCTACATGGGTAAACACTTGGAACAGCAACAGATGTACCCCCAATACATCTACTATTACCCCCACTACCTCCAGACTAAGGTAAGATGGTTCAGGGTGTCTCCTCTATCTAAGGAAGGATGGTTCAGGGTGTCTCCTCTATCTAAGGAAGGATTATTCAGGGTGTCTCCTCTATCTAAGGCAGGATGGTTCAGGGTGTCTCCTCGAAGGAAGGATGGTTCAGGATGTCTCCTCTATCTAAGGAATGATGATTCGGGGTGTCTCCTCTGTTTTACCCCCAATACATCTACTATTACCAGATTAAGGTCAGGAGGATTCAGGGTGTCTCCTCTATCTAAGGAAGGATGGTTCAGGGTGTCTCCTCTAAGGAAGGATGGTTCAGGGTGTCTCCTCTAAGGAAGGATGGTTCAGGGTGTCTCCTCTAAGGAAGGATGGTTCAGGGTGTCTCCTCTAAGGAAGGATGGTTCAGGGTGTCTCCTCTAATGAAGGATGGTTCAGGGTGTCTCCTCTAAGGAAGGATGGTTCAGGGTGTCTCCTCTAAGGAAGGATGGTTCAGGGTGTCTCCTCTAAGGAAGGATTGTTCAGGGTGTCTCCTCTAAGGAAGGATAGTTCAGGGTGTCTCCTCTAAGGAAGGATGGTTCAGGGTGTCTCCTCTAAGGAAGGATGGTTCAGGGTCTCTCCTCTAAGGAAGGATGGTTCAGGGTCTCTATCTAAGGAAGGAGGGTTCAGGGTCTCTCCTCTGTCTTACCCCAACGCTAGTCCTTCTAACGTTACCTCTAGACTAAGGTAGGGTGTCCCACCTCTGTCTTAGCCCAGAACACCCTGGTTTTCTCCAGGCTTAGGTATGGTACCGAGTCGATCCTCTGTCTTAGCCCAGACCACCCTGGTTTTCTCCAGGCTTAGGTATGGTACCGAGTCTATCCTCTGTCTTAGCCCAGACCACCCTGACCTTCTCCAGGCTTAGGTATGGTACGGAGTCGATCCTCTGTCTTAGCCCAGACCACCCTGACCTTCTCCAGGCTAAGGTATGGTACCGAGTCTATCCTCTGTCTTAGTCCAGACCACCCTGACCTTCTCCATGCTTAGGTATGGTACCGAGTCTATCCTCTGTCTTAGCCCAGACCACCCTGACCTTCTCCAGGCTTAGGTATGGTACCGAGTCGATCCTCTGTCTTAGCCCAGACCACCCTGACCTTCTCCAGGCTTAGGTATGGTACCGAGTCTATCCTCTGTCTTAGCCCAGACCACCCTGACCTTCTCCAGGCGTAGGTATGGTACCGAGTCTATCCTCTGTCTTAACCCAGACCACCCTAATCTTCTACAGGCTGTGTATCTCTGCTGTTTTACCCTATACTAGTCTATATTGATGGGGGGGGGGTCGATAGTTACAGTTGAAGTCAGAAGTTTGCATACACCTTAACCAAATACATTTAAACTCAGTTTTTCACAATTCCTGACATTTAATCCTAGTACAAAATACCCTGACTTAGGTCAGTTAGGATCACCACTTTATTTTAAGAATGTGAAATGTCAGAATAATAGTAGAGAGAGTGATTTCTTTCAGCTTTTATTTCTTTCATCACATTCCCAGTGGGTCAGAAGTTTACATACACTCAATTAGTATTTGGTAGCATTGCTTTTAAATGGTTTAACTTGGGTCAAACATTTCAGGGAGCCTTCCACAAGCTTCCCACAATAAGTTGGGTGAATTTTTGCCCATTCCTCATGACAGAGCTGGTGTAACTGAGTCAGGTTTGTAGGCCTCCTTGCTCACACACGCTTTTTCAGTTCTGCCCACAAATTTTCTATAGGATTGAGGTCAGGGCTTTGTGATGGCCACTCCAAAACATTGACTTTGTTGTCCTTAAGCCATTTTGCAACAGCTTTGGAAGTATTCCTGGGGTCGTTGTCCATTTGGAAGACCCATTTGTGACCAAGCTTTAACTGATGTCTTGAGATGTTGCTTCAATATATCCACATAATTTTCCTTCCTTATGAAGCCATCTATTTTGTGAAGTGCTCCAGTCCCTCCTGCAGCTAAGCACCCCCACAACATGATGCTGCCACCCCCGTGCTTCACGGTTGGGATGGTGTTCTTCGGCTTGCAAGCATCCCCCTTTGTCCTCCAAACATAATGATGGTAATTATGGCCAAACAGTTCTATTTTTGTTTAATCAGACCAGAGGACATTTCTCCAAAAAGTAAGATATTCTTCCCCATGTGTAGTTGCAAACCGTAGTCTGGCTTTTTTTATGGCAGTTTTGGAGCAGTGGCTTCTTCCTTGCTGAGCGGCCTTTCAGGTTAAGTCGATATAGGACTAATTTTACTGTGGATATAGATACTTTTGTACCTGTTTCCTCCAGCATCTTCACAAGGTCCTTTGAAGTTGTTCAGGAATTGATTTGCACTTTTCGCACCAAAGTACGTTATATCGGGAATAGGGAGTGATTGGGTTCTGGTCTATAGTAGTGCACTATATAGGGAATAGGGTTCTGGTCTATAGTAGTGCACTATATAGGGAATAGGGTTCTGGTCTATAGTAGTGCACTATATAGGGAATAGGGAGTCATTGGGTTCTGGCCTATAGTAGTGCACTATATAGGGAATAGGGAGTAATTGGGTTCTGGCCTATAGTAGTGCACTATATAGGGAATAGGGAGTCATTGGGTTCTGGTCTATAGTAGTGCACTAGATAGGGAATAGGGAGTCATTGGGTCTTATTCCAGGTTTTGGTCCCTTCTACAGCAGAGAGGTGTCTGTCAGGGATGTGTTTTTTCCCCACTCCTGTACACCTCGTTCATTAACAGTTGTACTAGTTTCCACCCTGACAGAAACCTCGTTCATTAACAGTTGTACTAGTTTACATCCTGACAGAAACCTCGTTCATTAACAGTTCTACTAGTTTCCACCCTGACAGAAACCTTGTTCATTAACAGTTGTACTAGTTTCCACCCTGACAGAAACCTCGTTCATTAACAGTTGTACTAGTTTACATCCTGACAGAAACCTCGTTCATTAACAGTTCTACTAGTTTCCACCCTGACAGACACCTCATTCATTAACAGTTCTACTAGTTTCCACCCTGACAGACACCTCGTTCATTAACAGTTCTACTAGTTTCCACCCTGACAGACACCTCGTTCATTAACAGTTCTACTAGTTTCCACCCTGACAGACACCTCGTTCATTAACAGTTGTACTAGTTTCCACCCTGACAGAAACCTCGTTCATTAACAGTTGTACTAGTTTCCATCCTGACAGAAACCTCGTTTCCATCCTGACAGACACCTCGTTCATTAACAGTTGTACTAGTTTCCATCCTGACAGACACCTCGTTCATTAACAGTTGTACTAGTTTCCACCCTGACAGACACCTCGTTCATTAACAGTTGTACTAGTTTCCATCCTGATAGAAACCTCGTTCATTAACAGTTGTACTAGTTTCCACCCTGACAGAAACCTCGTTCATTAACAGTTGTACTAGTTTCCATCCTGACAGACACCTCGTTCATTAACAGTTGTACTAGTTTCCACCCTGACAGAAACCTCGTTCATTAACAGTTGTACTAGTTTCCACCCTGACAGACACCTCGTTCATTAACAGTTGTACTAGTTTCCACCCTGACAGAAACCTCGTTCATTAACAGTTGTACTAGTTTCCACCCTGACAGAAACCTCGTTCATTAACAGTTGTACTAGTTTCCATCCTGATAGAAACCTCATTCATTAACAGTTGTACTAGTTTCCATCCTGATAGAAACCTCGTTCATTAACAGTTGTACTAGTTTCCACCCTGACAGACACCTCGTTCATTAACAGTTGTACTAGTTTCCACCCTGACAGACACCTCGTTCATTAACAGTTGTACTAGTTTCCATCCTGATAGAAACCTCGTTCATTAACAGTTGTACTAGTTTCCACCCTGACAGACACCTCGTTCATTAACAGTTGTACTAGTTTCCACCCTGACAGACACCTCGTTCATTAACAGTTGTACTAGTTTCCATCCTGACAGACACCTCGTTCATTAACAGTTGTACTAGTTTCCACCCTGACAGAAACCTCGTTCATTAACAGTTGTACTAGTTTCCACCCTGACAGAAACCTCGTTCATTAACAGTTGTACTAGTTTCCATCCTGACAGAAACCTCGTTCATTAACAGTTGTACTAGTTTCCATCCTGACAGACACCTCGTTCATTAACAGTTGTACTAGTTTCCATCCTGACAGAAACCTTGTTCATTAACAGTTGTACTAGTTTCCACCCTGACAGAAACCTCGTTCATTAACAGTTGTACTAGTTTCCATCCTGACAGAAACCTCATTCATTAACAGTTGTACTAGTTTCCACCCTGACAGAAACCTCGTTCATTAACAGTTGTACTAGTTTCCATCCTGACAGAAACCTCGTTCATTAACAGTTGTACTAGTTTCCATCCTGACAGACACCTCGTTCATTAACAGTTGTACTAGTTTCCATCCTGACAGACACCTAGTTTCCATCCTGACAGATACCTCGTTTCCATCCTGACAGATACCTCGTTTCCATCCTGACAGACACCTCGTTAAGTTTCTCTGATGCCTTGATCACCCTGTTGCATAATGACGAGGAGCACCATGTCCCGGTCCTAAATTACTCGGTGGAGCGGTGTGACCAATCACAGTTTG
Organism: Oncorhynchus nerka; assembly: GCF_034236695.1. Lineage (NCBI taxonomy): Eukaryota > Metazoa > Chordata > Actinopteri > Salmoniformes > Salmonidae > Oncorhynchus > Oncorhynchus nerka. Next base: position 8,137,839 of record NC_088409.1, on the reverse strand, counting down.
TATATTAACTTTTAGTTTAGTTTTGTTGGTTTGGCAAGGCCACTGTCAGCCAGAGAAACATGCTGAGAAGGATTATCACCACAGCAAGCAAGGGAACTTGGAGTCAAACAGACAGGCCTGGATGAGATCTTTAAGGTCAGGACCCTCCACAAGTTACTGGCAATCAAACAGACAGGCCTGGATGAGATCTTCAATGGTCAGGACCCTCCACAAGGTACTGGGAGTCAAACAGACAGGCCTGGATGAGATCTTTAAGGTCAGGACCCTCCACAAGGCCACTGTCAGCCAGAGAAACATGCTGAGAAGGATTATCACCACAGCAAGCAAGGGAACTTGGAATCAAATAGACAGGCCTGGATGAGATCTTTAAGGTCAGGACCCTCCACAAGTTACTGGCAGTCAAACAGACAGGCCTGGATGAGATCTTCAATGGTCAGGACCCTCCACAAGGTACTGGGAGTCAAACAGACAGGTCTGGATGAGATCTTTAAGGTCAGGACCCTCCACAAGGTACTTGGAGTCAAACAGACAGGTCTGGATGAGATCTCTAAGGTCAGGACCCTCCACAAGGTACTAGGAGTCAAACAGACAGGCCTTGATGAGATCTTTAATGGTCAGGGCCCTCCACAAGGTACTGGGAGTCAAACAGACAGGCCTTGATGAGATCTTTAATGGTCAGGGCCCTCCCCAAGACACCACCAGTACCTGGACGTTGAACTACTCCCCTCTAGGCGCAGGTAAAGGGCGACCCTCAGCAGGAAAAACACAACTAGACAATAACTTGTGCCAGGTGTGATATCCCTCCTAAACATCTCGGCCAAATGTTCCTATCGACCCAGTGAGGACAGCAGGCCAGTCTCTTTTTATTGGTTTGTAACTGTTATTAAAGTTGTGTTGTCAATTTGTTTCGTATTTAAAACGCCTCTTTAAACGTGTACATGACACTGCCAGAACCCCTTCCCCATTGGGGACAATACAGTCAGTAAAGTACGAAGCTCTTTCTGCCATTAAACAAAGCTGGGGTCCTGGCTATATAGAGAAGGGTGTGATTTCATACACATTGCTGTGTGTGCGTGTGTGTGTCTCTCTCTCTGTGTGTGTGTGTCTCTCTGTGTGTGTGTGTGTCTCTCTCTCTGTGTTTGTGTCTCTCTCTGTGTGTGTGTGTGTGTGTGTGTGTGTGTGTAAGAGCAGCTTACGGTCCATTCTCTGTTAAACAGAGCAGCAACCATTAAACCTTTAAATAGCACTGTTTCAACAACATTCTATGTACACACACACACACACACACACACACACACACACACACACACACACACACACACACACACACACACACACACACACACACACACACACACACACACACACACACACACACACACACACACAGGTCTGTTAACCTGTTATGGTCTCAGTGTTTAACTACCAGTGGTTAGTATGATGATGGTGTAGGGAATAGTGTTGTAGGGAATGATGGTGTAGGGAATAGTGTTGTAGGGAATAGTGGTGAATAGTGGTGTAGGGAATAGTGTTGTGGGGAATAGTGGGGAATAGTGGTGTGGGGAATAGTGGGGCATAGTGTTGTAGGGAATAGTGTTGTGGTGAATAGTGTTGTAGGGAATAGTGTTGTAGGGAATAGTGGGGAATGATGGTGTAGGGAATAGTGTTGTAGGGAATAGTGGGGAATAGTGTTGTAGGGAATAGTGTTGTAGGGAATAGTGTTGTGGTGAATAGTGTTGTAGGGAATTGTGTTGTAGGGAATAGTGGGGAATGATGGTGTATGGAATAGTGTTGTAGGGAATAGTGTTGTGGTGAATAGTGTTGTAGGGAATAGTGTTGTAGGGAATAGTGGGGAATAGTGTTGTAGGGAATGATGGTGTAGGGAATAGTGTTGTAGGGAATAGTGTTGTGGTGAATAGTGTTGTAGGGAATAGTGTTGTAGGGAATAGTGGGGAATAGTAGGGAATAGTGTTGTAGGGAATAGTGTTGTAGGGAATGATGGTGTAGGGAATAGTGTTGTAGGGAATAGTGGGGAATAGTGTTGTAGGGAATAGTGTTGTGGGGAATAGTGTTGTAGGGAATAGTGTTGTAGGGAATAGTGTTGTGGGGAATAGTGTTGTAGGGAATAGTGATGTAGGGAATAGTGATATAGGGAATAGTGTTAGTATAGAATAGTGTTGTAGGGAATAGTGTTGTGGTGAATAGTGTTGTAGGGAATAGTGATGTAGGGAATAGTGTTAGTATAGAATAGTGTTGTAGGGAATAGTGGGGAATAGTGTTAGTATAGAATAGTGTTGTAGGGAATAGTGGGGAATAGTGTTGTAGGGAATAGTGGGGAATAGTGTTGTAGGGAATAGTGTTGTGGGGAATAGTGTTGTAGGGAATAGTGGGGAATAGTGTTGTAGGGAATAGTGGGGAATAGTGTTGTAGGGAATAGTGGGGAATAGTGTTGTAGGGAATAGTGTTGTAGGGAATAGTGATGTAGGGAATAGTGTTGTAGGGAATAGTGTTGTGGGGAATAGTGTTGTAGGGAATAGTGTTGTAGGGAATAGTGTTGTAGGGAATAGTGTTGTAGGGAATAGTGTTGTAGGGAATAGTGTTGTAGGGAATAGTGTTGTAGGGAATAGTGTTAGTATAGAATAGTGTTGTGGGGAATAGTGTTGTAGGGAATAGTGTTGTAGGGAATAGTGGGGAATAGTGTTGTAGGGAATAGTGTTGTAGGGAATAGTGTTGTAGGGAATAGTGTTGTAGGGAATAGTGTTAGTATAGAATAGTGTTGTAGGGAATAGTGTTAGTATAGAATAGTGTTGTGGGGAATAGTGTTGTAGGGAATAGTGTTGTAGGGAATAGTGGGGAATAGTGTTGTAGGGAATAGTGTTGTAGGGAATAGTGTTGTAGGGAATAGTGTTGTAGGGAATAGTGTTGTAGGGAATAGTGTTAGTATAGAATAGTGTTGTGGGGAATAGTGTTGTAGGGAATAGTGTTGTAGGGAATAGTGGGGAATAGTGTTGTAGGGAATAGTGTTGTAGGGAATAGTGTTGTAGGGAATAGTGTTGTAGGGAATAGTGTTAGGGAATAGTGTTGTGGGGAATAGTGTTGTAGGGAATAGTGTTGTAGGGAATAGTGGGGAATAGTGTTGTAGGGAATAGTGTTGTAGGGAATAGTGTTGTAGGGAATAGTGTTGTAGGGAATAGTGTTAGTATAGAATAGTGTTGTAGGGAATAGTGTTAGTATAGAATAGTGTTGTGGGGAATAGTGTTGTAGGGAATAGTGTTGTAGGGAATAGTGGGGAATAGTGTTGTAGGGAATAGTGTTGTAGGGAATAGTGTTGTAGGGAATAGTGTTGTAGGGAATAGTGTTGTGGGGAATAGTGTTGTAGGGAATAGTGTTGTAGGGAATAGTGTTGTAGGGAATAGTGTTGTAGGGAATAGTGTTGTAGGGAATAGTGTTGTAGGGAATAGTGTTGTAGGGAATAGTGTTGTAGGGAATAGTGTTGTAGGGAATAGTGTTGTAGGGAATAGTGTTGTAGGGAATAGTGTTGTAGGGAATAGTGTTGTAGGGAATAGTGTTGTAGGGAATAGTGTTGTAGGGAATAGTGTTGTAGGGAATAGTGTTGTAGGGAATAGTGTTGTAGGGAATAGTGTTGTGGGGAATAGTGTTGTAGGGAATAGTGTTGTAGGGAATAGTGTTGTAGGGAATAGTGTTGTAGGGAATAGTGTTGTAGGGAATAGTGTTGTAGGGAATAGTGTTGTAGGGAATAGTGTTGTGGGGAATAGTGTTGTGGGGAATAGATGTAGGCTTGTTAGAGTCTGTCCCTGGTTAAAGAGAGATGTAGGTTTGGTAGAGTTTGTCCCTGGTTATAGAGAGATGTAGGTTTGGTAGAGTCGGTCCCTGGTTATAGAGAGATGTAGGTTTGGTAGAGTCTGTCCCTGGTTATAGAGAGATGTAGGTTTGGTAGAGTCTGTCCCTGGTTATAGAGAGATGTAGGTTTGGTAGAGTCTGTCCCTGGTTATAGAGAGATGTAGGTTTGGTAGAGTCTGTCCCTGGTTATAGAGAGATGTAGGTTTGTTAGAGTCTGTCCCTGGTTATAGAGAGATGTAGGTTTGGTAGAGTCTGTCCCTGGTTATAGAGAGATGTAGGTTTGGTAGAGTCGGTCCCTGGTTATAGAGAGATGTAGGTTTGGTAGAGTCTGTCCCTGGTTATAGAGAGATGTAGGTTTGGTAGAGTCTGTCCCTGCAGTGGTTTATAAATCAAATAATAAATTCAAATGACATTTTATTTGTCACAGAGATGTAGAGACGTACAGCTCTGTTACCATAGAGAGATGGAGAGACATACAGGACGAGGTGTGTGTGTGTGTTTGTGTTTGTGTGTGTGTGTGTGTGTGTGTGTGTGTGTGTGTGTGTGTGTGTGTGTGTGTGTGTGTGTGTGTGTGTGTGTGTGTGTGTGTGTGTGTGTGTGTGTGTGTGTGTGTGTGTGTGTGTGTGTGTGTGTGTGTGCATATCTTCCCCATCTCTTATAGAGAGGCCTAGACCATCCTTCCTTCAGGCTGTTTATCACACACAGCTCCCCAGAGACCACTGGCCAGATGTACAGGGAGATTAAACACACAGCTCCTCAGAGACCACTGGCCAGATGTACAGGGAGATTAAACACACAGCTCTTCAGTGACCACTGGCCAGATGTACAGGGAGATTAAACACACAGCTCCCCAGAGACCACTGGCCAGATGTACAGGGAGATTAAACACACAGCTCCTCAGAGACCACTGGCCAGATGTACAGGGAGATTAACATCACAGCTCCCCAGAGACCACTGGCCAGATGTACAGGGAGATTAAACACACAGCTTCCCAGAGACCACTGGCCAGATGTACAGGGAGATTAAACACACAGCTCCCCAGAGACCACTGGCCAGATGTACAGGGAGATTAACATAAACACACAGCTCCCCAGAGACCACTGGCCAGATGTACAGGGAGATTAAACACACAGCTCCTCAGAGACCACTGGCCAGATGTACAAGGAGATTAAACACACAGCTCCTCAGAGACCACTGGCCAGATGTACAAGGAGATTAAACACACAGCTCCACAGAGACCACTGGCCAGATGTACAGGGAGATTAACATAAACACACAGCTCCCCAGAGACCACTGGCCAGATGTACAGGGAGATTAAACACACAGCTCCTCAGAGACCACTGGCCAGATGTACAGGGAGATTAAACACACAGCTCCTCAGAGACCACTGGGCAGATGTACAGGGAGATTAACATAAACACACAGCTCCCCAGAGACCACTGGCCAGATGTACAGGGAGATTAAACACACAGCTCCTCAGAGACCACTGGCCAGATGTACAGGGAGATTAAACACACAGCTCCCCAGAGACCACTGGCCAGATGTACAGGGAGATTAACATAAACACACAGCTCTTCAGAGACCACTGGCCAGATGTACAGGGATATTAAACACACAGCTCCCCAGAGACCACTGGCCAGATGTACAGGGAGATTAAACACACAGCTCCCCAGAGACCACTGGCCAGATGTACAGGGAGATTAAACACACAGCTCCTCAGAGACCACTGGCCAGATGTACAGGGAGATTAACATCACAGCTCCCCAGAGACCACTGGCCAGATGTACAGGGAGATTAACATCACAGCTCCTCAGAGACCACTGGCCAGATGTACAGGGAGATTAAACACACAGCTCCCCAGAGACCACTGGCCAGATGTACAGGGAGATTAACATAAACACACAGCTCCCCAGAGACCACTGACCAGATGTACAGGGAGATTAAACACACAGCTCCCCAGAGACCACTGACCAGATGTACAGGGAGATTAAACACACAGCTCCTCAGAGACCACTGGCCAGATGTACAGGGAGATTAAACACACAGCTCCTCAGAGACCACTGGCCAGATGTACAGGGAGATTAAACACACAGCTCCCCAGAGACCACTGGCCAGATGTACAGGGAGATTAAACACACAGCTCCTCAGAGACCACTGACCAGATGTACAGGGAGATTAAACACACAGCTCCCCAGAGACCACTGGCCAGATGTACAGGGAGATTAAACACACAGCTCCTCAGAGACCACTGGCCAGATGTACAGGGAGATTAAACACACAGCTCCCCAGAGACCACTGACCAGATGTACAGGGAGATTAAACACACAGCTCCCCAGAGACCACTGGCCAGATGTACAGGGAGATTAAACACACAGCTCCCCAGAGACCACTGACCAGATGTACAGGGAGATTAAACACACAGCTCCTCAGAGACCACTGGCCAGATGTACAGGGAGATTAAACACACAGCTCCCCAGAGACCACTGGCCAGATGTACAGGGAGATTAAACACACAGCTCCTCAGAGACCACTGGCCAGATGTACAGGGAGATTAAACACACAGCTCCCCAGAGACTACTGGCCAGATGTACAGGGAGATTAACATAAACACACAGCTCCTCAGAGACCACTGGCCAGATGTACAGGGAGATTAAACACACAGCTCCTCAGAGACCACTGGCCAGATGTACAGGGAGATTAAACACACAGCTCCTCAGAGACCACTGGCCAGATGTACAGGGAGATTAAACACACAGCTCCTCAGAGACCACTGGCCAGATGTACAGGGAGATTAAACACACAGCTCCTCAGAGACCACTGGCCAGATGTACAGGGAGATTAAACACACAGCTCCCCAGAGACCACTGGCCAGATGTACAGGGAGATTAAACACACAGCTCCTCAGAGACCACTGGCCAGATGTACAGGGAGATTAAACACACAGCTCCCCAGAGACCACTGGCCAGATGTACAGGGAGATTAAACACACAGCTCCCCAGAGACCACTGGCCAGATGTACAGGGAGATTAAACACACAGCTCCCCAGAGACCACTGGCCAGATGTACAGGGAGATTAAACACACAGCTCCTCAGAGACCACTGGCCAGATGTACAGGGAGATTAAACACACAGCTCCCCAGAGACCACTGGCCAGATGTACAGGGAGATTAAACACACAGCTCCTCAGAGACCACTGGCCAGATGTACAGGGAGATTAAACACACAGCTCCTCAGAGACCACTGGCCAGATGTACAGGGAGATTAAACACACAGCTCCTCAGAGACCACTGGCCAGATGTACAGGGAGATTAAACACACAGCTCCCCAGAGACCACTGGCCAGATGTACAGGGAGATTAAACACACAGCTCCCCAGAGACCACTGGCCAGATGTACAGGGAGATTAAACACACAGCTCCTCAGAGACCACTGGCCAGATGTACAGGGAGATTAAACACACAGCTCCCCAGAGACCACTGGC
>NC_088409.1:8107998-8117998 GCF_034236695.1 Oncorhynchus nerka | reverse complement strand
AATCTACTCTGTCCTTCCCTCTACCCTGCTTCCACCCTGCTCTACTCTACTCTACTCTACTCTAATCTACTCTGTCCTTCCCTCTACCCTGCCTCTACCCTGCTCTACTCTACTCAACTCTACTCTACTCTACTCTACCCTGCCTCTACCCTGCTCTACTCTACTCTACTCTACCCTGCCTCTACCCTGCTCTACTCTACTCTACTCTACTCTACTCTACTCTACTCTACTCTACTCTACTCTACTCTACTCTACCCTGCCTCTACCCTGCTCTACTCTACTCTACTCTACTCTACCCTGCCTCTACCCTGCTCTACTCTACTCTACTCCACCCTACCCTGCTTCTACCCTGCTCTACTCTACTCTACCCTACCCTTCTCTACCCTGCTCAACTCTACTCTACTCTACTCTACCCTGCTTCTACCCTGCTTTAATCTATTCTACTCTACCCTACTCTACCCTGCTCTACTCTAATCTACTCTATCCTTCCCTCTACCCTGCTTCTACCCTGCTCTACTCTATGCTTCCTCTACGCTGCTTCATCTACTCTACCTACTCTACCCTGCTTCCACCCTGCTCTACTCTACTCTACTCTACTCTAATCTACTCTGTCCTTCCCTCTACCCTGCTTCTACCCTGCTCTACTCTACTCTACTCTACCCTACCCTGCTTCTACCCTACTCTACCCTGCTCTACTCTATCCTCTCCTCTACCCTGCTTCATCTACTCTACTCTACTCTACCCTTCCTCTACCCTGCTACACAAAGCAGCACGAAGCAGACAAAAGCACATCTTCGGTCGGCCACAGAATAATGGGCTCGTTGCATTTTTAATGCCGGCCCACTTTGTACCAACCAGACCAGCAGTCTCTGATGCATCCTGGGCATGTAAAGGCCCCGTCAGGATGTTTTCCCTTATACCTTATAACCGGCTCTAAAAGCAAGTGGGCTAAGTGCCCAACGAAGACTACATCAGGTCACGATACATTGAGAAGACTGAGGATAGTGCACTACTTTTGACGAGAGCCCTACTTTTGACCAGAGCCGTGTGTGACCTGTTCAAAAGTAGTGCACTACATAGGAATTTGGGACGCAAGGCAGAGAGGTGTAACCTACAGCTAGGAGGAGAGAGATGTAACCTCTAGCTAGGAGGAGAGAGATGTAACCTCCAGCTAAGAGGAGAGAGATGTAACCTTCAGCTAGGAGGAGAGAGATGTAACCTCCAGCTAGGAGGAGAGAGATGTAACCTCCAGCTAGGAGGAGAGAGAGATCTAACCTCCAGCTAAGAGGAGAGAGATGTAACCTTCAGCTAGGAGGAGAGAGATGTAACCTCCAGCTAGGAGGAGAGAGATGTAACCTCCAGCTAGGAGGAGAGAGATGTAACCTCCAGCTAGGAGGAGAGAGATGTAACCTCCAGCTAGGAGGAGAGAGATGTAACCTCTAGCTAGGAGGAGAGAGATGTAACCTCTAGCTAGGAGGAGAGAGATGTAACCTCTAGCTAGGAGGAGAGAGAGATGTAACCTCTAGCTAGGAGGAGAGAGATGTAACCTCCAGCTAGGAGGAGAGAGATGTAACCTCCAGCTAAGAGGAGAGAGATGTAACCTCCAGCTAGGAGTAGAGAGATGTAACCTCCAGCTAGGAGGAGAGAGATGTAACCTCTAGCTAGGAGGAGAGAGATGTAACCTCCAGCTAGGAGGAGAGAGATGTAACCTCTAGCTAGGAGGAGAGAGATGTAACCTCTAGCTAGGAGTAGAGATGTAACCTCCAGCTAGGAGGAGAGAGAGATGTAACCTCCAGCTAGGAGAAGAGAGATATAACCTCCAGCTAGGAGGAGAGAGATGTAACCTCCAGCTAGGAGGAGAGAGAGATCTAACCTCCAGCTAGGAGGAGAGAGATGTAACCTCCAGCTAAGAGGAGAGAGATGTAACCTCCAGCTAAGAGGAGAGAGATGTAACCTCCAGCTAGGAGGAGAGAGATGTAACCTCCAGCTAGGAGGAGAGAGATCTAACCTCCAGCTAGGAGGAGAGAGATGTAAACTCCAGCTAAGAGGAGAGAGATGTAACCTCCAGCTAGGAGGAGAGAGATGTAACCTCCAGCTAGGAGGAGAGAGGTGTAACCTCCAGCTAGGAGGAGAGAGAGATCTAACCTCCAGCTAGGAGGAGAGAGATGTAACCTCTAGCTAGGAGGAGAGAGAGATGTAAACTCCAGCTAGGAGGAGAGAGGTGTAACCTCCAGCTAGGAGGAGAGAGAGATCTAACCTCCAGCTAGGAGGAGAGAGATGTAACCTCTAGCTAGGAGGAGAGAGAGATGTAAACTCCAGCTAGGAGGAGAGAGATGTAACCTCCAGCTAGGAGTAGAGAGATGTAACCTCTAGCTAGGAGTAGAGAGATGTAACCTCCAGCTAGGAGGAGAGAGATGTAACCTCCAGCTAGGAGGAGAGAGATGTAACCTCCAGCTAGGAGGAGAGAGGTGTAACCTCCAGCTAGGAGGAGAGAGAGATCTAACCTCCAGCTAGGAGGAGAGAGATGTAACCTCTAGCTAGGAGGAGAGAGAGATGTAAACTCCAGCTAGGAGGAGAGAGGTGTAACCTCCAGCTAGGAGGAGAGAGAGATCTAACCTCCAGCTAGGAGGAGAGAGATGTAACCTCTAGCTAGGAGGAGAGAGATATGTAAACTCCAGCTAGGAGGAGAGAGATGTAACCTCCAGCTAGGAGTAGAGAGATGTAACCTCTAGCTAGGAGTAGAGAGATGTAACCTCCAGCTAGGAGGAGAGAGATGTAACCTCCAGCTAGGAGGAGAGAGCTGTAACCTTCAGCTAGGAGGAGAGAGATGTAACCTCCAGCTAGGAGGAGAGAGAGATGTAACCTCCAGCTAGGAGGAGAGAGATGTAACCTCCAGCTAGGAGGAGAGAGATGTAACCTCCAGCTAGGAGGAGAGAGATGTAACCTCCAGCTAGGAGGAGAGAGAGATGTAACCTCCAGCTAGGAGGAGAGAGATGTAACCTCCAGCTAGGAGGAGAGAGATGTAACCTCCAGCTAGGAGGAGAGAGATGTAACCTCCAGCTAGGAGGAGAGAGAGATGTAACCTCCAGCTAGGAGGAGAGAGATGTAACCTCCAGCTAGGAGGAGAGAGATGTAACCTCTAGCTAGGAGGAGAGAGAGATGTAACCTCTAGCTAGGAGGAGAGAGATGTAACCTCTAGCTAGGAGGAGAGAGAGATGTAACCTCCAGCTAGGAGGAGAGAGATCTAACCTCCAGCTAGGAGGAGAGAGAGGTGTAAACTCCAGCTAGGAGGAGAGAAATGTAATCTCCAGCTAGGAGGAGAGAGATGGATCAGTGTGTATATGTGATCTACAGCAACAGTATCCTGTTGTGAATGTTACGATGTCATAGTACTTGGGCAGTGTGTCTATAGTAAATATTAATGGCAGGATGCAGACATTAGACAGGATGTAGACATTAGACAGGATGTAGACATTAGACAGGATGCAGACATTAGACAGGATGCAATGCAGACATTAGACAGGATGCAGGCATTAGACAGGATGCAGACATTTACATTTACATTTAAGTCATTTAGCAGACGCTCTTATCCAGAGCGACTTACAAATTGGTGCATTCACCTTATGACATCCAGTGGAACAGTAGTGCATCTAAATCTTTTAAGGGGGGTGAGAGGGATTACTTCATCCTATCCTAGGTATTCCTTAAAGAGGTGGGGTTTCAGGTGTCTCCGGAAGGTGGTGATTGAGATGTAACCTCCAGCTAGGAGGAGAGAGATGTAACATTAGACAGGATACAGACATTAGACAGGATGCAGACATTAGACAGGATGCAATGCAGACATTAGACAGGATGCAGACATTAGACAGGATGCAGACATTAGACAGGATGTAGACATTAGACAGGATGCAATGCAGACATTAGACTGGATGCAGACATTAGACAGGATGCAGACATTAGACAGGATGCAGACATGAGACAGGATACAGACATTAGACAGGATGTAATGCAGACATTAGACAGGATGCAGGCATTAGACAGGATGCAATGCAGACATTAGACAGGATGCAGACATTAGACAGGATGCAGACATTAGACAGGATGTAGACATTAGACAGGATGCAGGCATTAGACAGGATGCAGACATTAGACAGGATTCAGGCATTAGACAGGATGCAGACTTGAGACAGGATACAGACATTAGACAGGATGTAGACATTAGACAGGATGCAGACATTAGACAGGATGCAGACATTAGACAGGATGCAGACATTAGACAGGATGCAGGCATTAGACAGGATGCAGACTTGAGACAGGATACAGACATTAGACAGGATGCAGACATTAGACAGGATGCAGACATTAGACAGGATGTAGACATTAGACAGGATGCAGACATTAGACAGGATGCAATGCAGACATTAGACTGGATGCAGACATTAGACAGGATGCAGACATTAGACAGGATGCAGACATTAGACAGGATGCAATGCAGACATTAGACTGGATGCAGACATTAGATAGGATGCAGACATTAGACAGGATGCAGGCATTAGACAGGATGCAGACATTAGACAGGAAGCAGACAGACAGGATGTAGACATTAGACAGGATGCAGACATTAGACAGGATGCAGACATTAGACAGGATGCAGACATTAGACAGGATGCAGACATTAGACAGGATGCAGACATTAGACAGGATGTAGACATTAGACAGGATGCAGGCATTAGACAGGATGCAGACATTAGACAGGATGCAGGCATTAGACAGGATGCAGACTTGAGACAGGATACAGACATTAGACAGGATGTAGACATTAGACAGGATGCAGACATTAGACAGGATGCAGACTTGAGACAGGATGCAGACATTAGACAGGATGTAGACATTAGACAGGATACAGACATTAGACAGGATGCAGACATTAGACAGGATGCAATGCAGACATTAGACAGGATGCAGACATTAGACAGGATGCAGACATTAGACAGGATGTAGACATTAGACAGGATGCAATGCAGACATTAGACTGGATGCAGACATTAGACAGGATGCAGACATTAGACAGGATGCAGACATGAGACAGGATACAGACATTAGACAGGATGCAATGCAGACATTAGACAGGATGCAGGCATTAGACAGGATGCAATGCAGACATTAGACAGGATGCAGGCATTAGACAGGATGCAGACATTAGACAGGATGCAGACATTAGACAGGATGCAATGCAGACATTAGACAGGATGCAGGCATTAGACAGGATGCAATGCAGACATTAGACAGGATGCAGGCATTAGACAGGATGCAATGCAGACATTAGACAGGATGCAGGCATTAGACAGGATGCAGACTTGAGACAGGATACAGACTTGAGACAGGATGCAGACTTTAGACTGGATGCAGACATTAGACAGGATGCAGACATTAGACTGGATGCAGACATTAGACAGGATACAGACTTGAGACAGGATGCAGACTTTAGACTGGATGCAGACATTAGACAGGATGTAGACATTAGACAGGATGTAGACATTAGACAGGATGCAGACATTAGACTGGATGCAGACATTAGACAGGATGCAGACATGAGACAGGATACAGACATTAGACAGGATGCAATGCAGACATTAGACAGGATGCAGGATTTAGACAGGATGCAATGCAGACATTAGACAGGATGCAGGCATTAGACAGGATGCAGACATTAGACAGGATGCAGACATTAGACAGGATGCAATGCAGACATTAGACAGGATGCAGGCATTAGACAGGATGCAATGCAGACATTAGACAGGATGCAGGCATTAGACAGGATGCAATGCAGACATTAGACAGGATGCAGGCATTAGACACGATGCAGACTTGAGACAGGATACAGACTTGAGACAGGATGCAGACTTTAGACTGGATGCAGACATTAGACAGGATGCAGACATTAGACTGGATGCAGACATTAGACAGGATACAGACTTGAGACAGGATGCAGACTTTAGACTGGATGCAGACATTAGACAGGATGTAGACATTAGACAGGATGTAGACATTAGACAGGATGTAGACATTAGACAGGATGCAGACATTAGACTGGATGCAGACATTAGACAGGATGCAGACATTAGACAGGATGTAGACATTAGACAGGATGTAGACATTAGACAGGATGCAGACATTAGACAGGATGCAGACATTAGACAGGATGTAGACATTAGACAGGATGCAGACATTAGACAGGATGCAGACATTAGACTGGATGCAGACATTAGACAGGATGCAGACATTAGACAGGATGTAGACATTAGACTGGATGCAGACATTAGACAGGATGCAGACATTAGACAGGATGTAGACATTAGACAGGATGCAGACATTAGACAGGATGCAGACATTAGACAGGATGCAGACATTAGACTGGATGCAGACATTAGACTGGATGCAGACTACAAACATGATACAGACCTCCTCTATCACGTCATCCTCTATCCACTCCCTGTAGGCTGTTTTAACATGAAGCATGATCCACTCTGTGACTCTCCTCCTGAAACCACCCAATCAAACCCAAGGACAGCTCCGTCCAGCCAGTCAGACGAGTAGAGAATCCAAATAGAGGAAGAGTAATACATCATAGAGCCTATTCTGTTCCCCTCCTCCCTCCTCCCTTCTCCCTTCTGCCTCCTCCCTCCTCCCTCCTGCCTCCTGCCTCACCCCTCCTGCCTCCTTTCTCCTGCCTCCTGCCCTCACTAAAACAAATTGGCAGAACTCACAAAGCTTCGTATCCCTGGAGTCTCTAACTGCTGGAGTCTCTAACTGCTGGAGTCTCTCACTGCTGGAGTCTCTCACTGCTGGAGTCTCTAACTGCTGGAGTCTCTCACTGCTGGAGTCTCTAACTGCTGGAGTCTATCACCCCTGGAGTCTATCACCACTGGAGTCTATCACCACTGGAGTCTCTCACTGCTGGAGTCTCTCACTGCTGGAGTCTCTCACCGCTGGAGTCTCTCACTGCTGGAGTCTCTCACTGCTGGAGTCTCTTACTGCTGGAGTCTCTAACTGCTGGAGTCTCTCACTGCTGGAGTCTCTCACTGCTGGAGTCTCTTACTGCTGGAGTCTCTCACCACTGGAGTCTCTCACCACTGGATTCCCTCACCCCTGGATTCCCTCACCCCTGGAGTCCCTCACCCCTGGAGTCTCTCACCACTGGATTCTCTCACCCCTGGAGTCTCTCACCACTGGAATCCCTCACCCCTGGACAGACAGACAGACAGACAGACACTAGTAGCCTTGTGCCGAGAGAGAGAGAGAGAGAGAGAGAGAGAGAGACTGTATAGTATAGCTGGTACTGTATAGTATAGCTGGTACTGTATAGTATAGCTGGTACTGTGTAGTATAGCTGGTGCTATGTAGTATAGCTGGTACTGTATAGTATAGCTGGTACTGTATAGTATAGCGGCACTGTGTAGTATAGTATAGCGGTACTGTATAGTATAGCTGGTACTGTGTAGTATAGTTGGTGCTATGTAGTATAGCTGGTACTATGTAGTATAGCTGGTGCTGTGTAGTATAGCTGGTGCTATGTAGAATAGCTGGTACTGTGTAGTATACTATAGCGGTACTATGTAGTATAGCTGGTGCTATGTAGTATAGCTGGTACTGTGTAGTATAGTGTAGCTGGTACTGTGTAGTATAGTATAGCTGGTACTGTGTAGTATAGTTGGTACTGTGAAGTATATCTGGTACTGTATGGTATAGATGGTACTGTATAGTATAGCTGGTACTGTGTAGTATAGCTGGTACTGTATGGTATAGCTGGTACTGTATAGTATAGCTGGTACTGTGTAGTATAGCTGGTACTGTATAGCATAGCTGGTAATAGCTGGTACTGTGTAGTATAGCGGCACTGGGTAGTATAGTATAGCGGTACTGTATAGTAGAGCTGGTACTGTAAAGTATAGCTGGTACTGTGTAGTATAGCTGGTACTGTGTAGTATAGCTGGTACTGTATAGTATAGCTGCAGTGGCCTGTTCCCAGTGTTTAGTACTCTAGTTCTGTAGCTGGCCTGTTCCCAGTGTTTAGTACTCTAGTTCTGTAGCTGGCCTGTTCCCAGTGTATAGTACTCTAGTTCTGTAGCTGGCCTGTTCCCAGTGTTTAGTACTCTAGTTCTGTAGCTGGCCTATTCCCAGTGTTTAGTACTCTAGTTCTATAGCTGGCCTGTTCCCAGTGTTTAGTACTCTAGTTCTGTAGCTGGCCTGTTCCCAGTGTTTAGTACTCTAGTTCTGTAGCTGGCCTGTTCCCATTGTTTATTACTCTAGTTCTGTAGCTGGCCTGTTCCCAGTGTTTAGTACTCTAGTTCTGTAGCTGGCCTGTTCCCAGTGTTTAGTACTCTAGTTCTGTAGCTGGCCTGTTCCCAGTGTTTAGTACTCTAGTTCTGTAGCTGGCCTGTTCCCAGTGTTTAGTACTCTAGTTCTGTAGCTGGCCTGTTCCCAGTGTTTAGTACTCTAGTTCTGTAGCTGGCCTGTTCCCGGTGTTTAGTACTCTAGTTCTGTAGCTGGCCTGTTCCCGGTGTTTAGTACTCTAGTTCTGTAGCTTGCCTGTTCCCAGTGTTTAGTACTCTAGTTCTGTAGCTGGCCTCTTCCCAGTGTTTAGTACTCTAGTTCTGTAGTTGGCCTAGCCTCACTCTCATCTGTACAGGCCTCTAAGGACCAACAAGGTATCACAGTCTTACTTCAGTATTCAACGTTTGTTCGAAGTTTGTCTCACAGATTTCAACGGTTAAGTTTTGCCATAAATTCCAACAGGTACTGTTCGTGGTTGCAAAAATGAAACTTAAAACCAGGAAGCATAGAAAGAGAGCACGTAGAACACATCTACCACTTCTTAGACGTGATTTCAATGATAACGACAGATCTATAGCTCATATTTCCGTGTCATTTTAGTCGGGTGACCCAGAATGGGCCATATTGCAGCTTTAAGGTAAAGGTTTAAGGTTAGCACGCCGCCAGCCTACTAGATGATTATGGGTGCTCACGTTGCACCCTATAGGACGGTATTGTAAGGCAGCCTCCAACGTCCTGGGGACCTGGACAAACGTTGAATACTGAGGTCGATCTGGTGTGACCTGGGTGCCGAGGATGGTGTTCCTTCCTGACTGTTAGTCAGCTGATTATGTTTCACATATTCATTAACAGAAGAGATTCAACACATTAACTGTCTGACTGGAGTCAGAGGAGCTGGATGGCCTCCTGCCCAGAGCTGGTAGGTTGGAAATGTCAAATCAATTCAAGGGTTTTATTGGCATAAGGAACATATGTTAACATTACCAAAGATAATAAACAAAAGTGAAATAAACAAACATGAACAGTAAATATAACACTCATAGAAGTTGTAATATCTCTCTCTCTACCTCTACCTCTCTCTCTCTACCTCTACCCACACTCTTTCCCTCTCCCTCTAACTTTACCTATACCTCTCTCTACCTCTACCTCTCCCATTACCTCTACCTCTTCCACTCTCCCTCTCCCTCTACCTCTACCTCTCCCATTACCTCTCTCTCTCTCTCCCATTACCTCTCTCGCTCTCTCCCATTACCCCCCCACTCTCTCTCTCTCCCATTACCCCTCTCTCTCTCTCTCCCCCATTATCTCTCTCTCCCCCATTATCTCTCTCTCTCTCTCCCATTACCTCTCTCTCTCCCATTACCCCCCACCTCTCTCTCTCTCCCATTACCCCTCTCTCTCTCTCCCATTACCTCTCTCTCTCTCCCATTACCTCTCACTCTCTCTCCAATTACCCCTCTCTCTCTCTCTCTCTCTCTCTCTCTCTTTCTCCCATTACCTCTCACTCTCACTCTCTCACTCTCTCTCTCTCCCCTCCCTGTCTCTCTGTCACACTACAGATCACTGTGCGGCACAGCGTTTCCTCTCATTCAAACGTCTGAGTATCTCTGATGAGTGTGCTGGGCTTAGAATCAAACCCTTACTGGTGCCCTCAGAACAATTCCTT
>NC_088409.1:8087998-8102998 GCF_034236695.1 Oncorhynchus nerka | reverse complement strand
ACAACAGACTACTGAGGGTAGTGAGACTGTCCTCTACCACAGACTACTGAGGGTAGTGAGACTGTCCTCTATCCTCTACCACAGACTACTGAGGGTAGTGAGACTGTCCTCTATCCTCTACCACAGACTACTGGGGGTAGTGAGACTGTCCTCTGTGCTCTACCACAGACTACTGAGGGTAGTGAGACTGTCCTCTATCCTCTACCACAGACTACTGGGGGTAGTGAGACTGTCCTCTGTGCTCTACCACAGACTATCAGTGCTAATACATTGGGGATGCTAGCTACAGCACTGTTACAATGGGGATGCTAGCTACAGCACTGTTACAATGGGGATGCTAGCTACAGCGCCGTTACAATGGGGATGCTAGCTACAGCGCCGCTACAATGGGGATGCTAGCTACAGCGCCGCTACAATGGGGATGCTAGCTACGGCGTTGTTACAATGGGGATGCTAGCTACAGCGCCGCTACAATGGGGATGCTAGCTACAGCGCCGTTACAATGGGGATGCTAGCTACAGCACTGTTACTATGGGGATGCTAGCTACAGCGCCGTTACAGTGGGGATGCTAGCTACAACACTGTTACAATGGGGATGCTAGCTACAGCACTGTTACAAACGGGATGCTAGCTACAGCGCTGTTACAATGGGGATGCTAGCTACCCACTCTTTTGTATTTTAGAGGGAAACAACTGGAGCGCTGGAGGGCTCTCTCTGCCTGATGTCTCCCAGCTGTGTGTGTGTGTGTGTGTGTGTGTGTGTGTGTGTGTGTGTGTGTGTGTGTGTGTGTGTGTGTGTGTGTAACAACTAGAGCGCTGGAGGGCTTTGTCTGCCTGATGTATCGCAGCAGCAGCCCTGCATATTTCATCACCTACACTCTCTGTAATGAATCATTAAGACCCTGGGTCTGTGGTGAGGAGGGTTGTAGTAACAGCCGAACTGAGTGGACTGGGAGTAGTTCTGGTTTGATTCCTGGGTCTGTGGTGAGGAGGGTTGTAGTACAGCCGAACTGTATGGACTGGGAGTAGTTCTGGTTTGATTCCTGGGTCTGTGGTGAGGAGGGTTGTAGTACAGCCGAACTGTGTGGACTGGGAGTAGTTCTGGTTTGATTCCTGGGTCTGTGGTGAGGGGTTTGTAGTAACATCAGAACTGTGTGGACTGAGATTAATTCTGGCTAGAAGAACATTCTAGAATGAACATTAAAAGCAGATAACGTGAGAGTTGGGACACCTTGCGATCATGACGCAATACGCATATGCAGACCGTACTTCCTACAAAGTTACAGAAAGCTAAACCAACAACCACACGAACTGAAATAGGATCCATTGTAAACGCAGGTCCAAGGAGAAAACACTTAGCTAGCTAGCATTAATATATGTTTGGAGGAGACGTATTGTTTTGGAGCATCTGATATGGTGAGTGATGAACCTAGATTCTGGCCTTTTCTAGGGAGTTTTTCCTGCATTACTTGCTGTTTGGGGTTTTAGACTGGGTTTCTGTACCTCTTGTCATGTGTGAAACGTGGAGGGAGCCTAGCCTGGTCTCTTTCTGTTTTACTATCGCCCCTTCTCTGAGTGACCGTCCTAGAGGGAGCCTAGCCTGGTCTCTTTCTGCTTTACTATCGCCCCTTCTCTGAGTGACCGTCCTAGAGGGAGCCTAGCCTGGTGTCTTTCTGATTCACTATGGTCCCTTCTCTGAGTGACCGTCCTAGAGGGAGCCTAGCCTGGTGTCTTTCTGATTCACTATCGTCCCTTCTCTGAGTGACCGTCCTAGAGGGAGCCTAGCCTGGTATCTTTCTGCTTTACTATCGCCCCTTCTCTGAGTGACCGTCCTAGAGGGAGCCTAGCCTGGTCTCTTTCTGCTTTACTATCGCCCCTTCTCTGAGTGACCGTCCTAGAGGGAGCCTAGCCTGGTATCTTTCTGCTTTACTATCGCCCCTTCTCTGAGTGACCGTCCTAGAGGGAGCCTAGCCTGGTGTCTTTCTGATTCACTATGGTCCCTTCTCTGAGTGACCGTCCTAGAGGGAGCCTAGCCTGGTGTCTTTCTGATTCACTATCGTCCCTTCTCTGAGTGACCGTCCTAGAGGGAGCCTAGCCTGGTGTCTTTCTGCTTTACTATTGTCCCTTCTCTGAGTGACCGTCCTTGAGGGAGCCTAGCCTGGTGTCTTTCTGCTTCAATATCGTCCCTTCTCTGAGTGACCGTCCTAGAGGGAGCCTAGCCTGGTATCTTTCTGCTTTACTATTGTCCCTTCTCTGAGTGACCGTCCTAGAGGGAGCCTAGCCTGGTGTCTTTCTGCTCCACTATTGTCCCTTCTCTGAGTGACCGTCCTAGAGGGGGAGCCTAGTCCTGGTGTCTTTCTGCTTAGAGGGAGCACTGGTGTCTTTCTCGTCCCTTCTCTGAGTGGTCCTAGAGGGAGCCTAGCCTGGTATCTTTCTGCTTCACTATTGTCCCTTCTCTGAGTGACCGTCCTAGAGGGAGCCTAGCCTGGTGTCTTTCTGCTCCACTATTGTCCCTTCTCTGAGTGACCGTCCTAGAGGGAGCCTAGCCTGGTGTCTTTCTGCTTCACTATCGTCCCTTCTCTGAGTGACCGTCCTAGAGGGAGCCTAGCCTGGTGTCTTTCTGCTTCAACATCGTCCCTTCTCTGAGTGACCGTCCTAGAGGGAGCCTAGCCTGGTGTCTTTCTGCTTCACCATCGTCCCTTCTCTGAGTGACCGTCCTAGAGGGAGCCTAGCCTGGTGTCTTTCTGCTTCACCATCGTCCCTTCTCTGAGTGACCGTCCTAGAGGGAGCCTAGCCTGGTGTCTTTCTGCTTTACTGTCGTCCCTTCTCTGAGTGACCGTCCTAGAGGGAGCCTAGCCTGGTGTCTTTCTGCTTCACCATCATCCCTACTCTGAGTGACCGTCCTAGAGGGAACCTAGCCTGGTGTCTTTCTGCTCCACTATGGTCCCTACTCTGAGTGACCGTCCTACTGTCGCCAGCTGCTCTCCTCTCCAGGAGAAGTAACAGCTGTTGACTGGGTCTCTGGGGTAATACCCGGAACAACCCACAACTCCAATTAAATCACAGATTGTCCCTTTTTTAAAGCAGGAGTTAATAACAGCAGGAGACTGTGGCTGCTCGGGTAGTGTCTCCCCTCTTCAGTCCTCTCCGTTTCTCCTCTCCTCATCCCACTGTTCTGGTCCCCTCTTCAGTCCTCTCCGTTTCTCCTCTCCTCATCCCACTGTTCTGGTCCCCTCTTCAGTCCTCTCCGTTTCTCCTCTCCTCATCCCACTGTTCTGGTCCACTGTTCTTCAGTCCTTTTCTCCTCTCCTCATCCCACTGTTCTGGTCCCCTCTTCAGTCCTCTCCTCGTTTCTCCTCTCCTCATCCCACTGTTCTGGTCCCCTCTTCAGTCCTCTCCTTTTCTCCTCTCCTCATCCCACTGTTCTGGTCCCGTCTTCAGTCCTCTCCTCTCCTCATCCCACTGTTCTGGTCCCCTCTTCAGTCCTCTCCGTTTCTCCTCTCCTCATCCCACACTTCTGGTCCCCTCTTCAGTCCTCTCCTCTCCTCATCCCACTGTTCTGGTCCCCTCTTCAGTCCTCTCCTTTTCTCCTCTCCTCATCCCACTGTTCTGTTCCCCTCTTCAGTCCTCTCCTTTTCTCCTCTCCTCATCCCACTGTTCTGGTCCAATCTTCAGTCCTCTCCTTTTATCCTCTCATCCTCCCACACTTCTGGTCCAATCTTCAGTCCTCTCCTCCTTCCACTGTTCTGGTCCCCTCTTCAGTCCTCTCCTCTCCTCTTCCACTGTTCTGGTCCCCTCTTCAGTCCTCTCCTCCTTCCACTGTTCTGGTCCCCTCTTCAGTCCTCTCCTCTCCTCTTCCACTGTTCTGGTCCCCTCTTCAGTCCTCTCCTCTCCTCCTCCCACCTCCAATAATCGGTGTCGGCGTTGACAAATCATAATAGGTCGACCTCTGACCTCTGGTCTGTTACCATATTGTAACCATCAGGTACATCGACCTCTGACCTCTGGTCTGTTACCATATTGTAACCATCAGGTACATCGACCTCTGACCTCTGGTCTGTTACCATATTGTAACCATCAGGTACATCGACCTCTGACCTCTGGTCTGTTACCATATTGTAACCATCAGGTACATCGACCTCTGACCTCTGGTCTGTTACCATATTGTAACCATCAGGTACATCGACCTCTGACCTCTGGTCTGTTACCATATTGTAACCATCAGGTACATCGACCTCTGACCTCTGGTCTGTTACCATATCGTAACCATCAGGTACATCGACCTCTGACCTCTGGTCTGTTACCATATTGTAACCATCAGGTACATCGACCTCTGACCTCTGGTCTGTTACCATATTGTAACCATCAGGTACATCGACCTCTGACCTCTGGTCTGTTACCATATTGTAACCATCAGGTACATCGACCTCTGACCTCTGGTCTGTTACCATATTGTAACCATCAGGTACAAGGCATTCTTAAAGTATTCAGACCCCTCCCCTTCTTCACATTTTGTTACTTTACATGTTTTTCCTCATCAATCTACACACAATACCCAATAATGACATCCCAATACGCCATAATGACATCACAATACCTCATAATGACATCACAATACCCCATAATGACATCACAATACCCCATAATGACATCACAATACCCCATAATGACATCACAATACCTCATAATGACATCACAATACCCCATAATGACATCACAATACCCCATAATGACATCACAATACCCCATTATGACAAATAGAAAACAGGTTTTTAGAAATGTATGCACATGTGTAAAAAAAGAAGAAGAAATACCTTATTTACATAAGTATTCAGACCCTTTGCTATGAGACTCATAATTGTGCTCAGGTGCATCCTGTTTCTATTGATCATCCTTGAGATGTTTCCCATTCAACCTGATAAATTTTCAAAAAAATAAATATATATGTATATATACTGTTTTTGCTTTGTCATTATGGGGGGTTGTGTGTAGATTGATGAGGGGGGGGGAACTATTTAATCCATTTTAGAATAAGGATGTAATGTAACAAAATTGGAAATGTCAAGGTGTCTGAATACATTCAGGATGCCCTGTATGGAATGGGATTCTAGAACAGAATGGGATTCTAGAACAGAATGGGATTCGAGAACAGAAAGGGATTGTAGAACAGAATGGGATTGTAGAACAGAATGGGATTGTAGAACAGAATGGGATTGTAGAACAGAATGGGATTCGAGAACAGAATGGGATTGTAGAACAGAAAGGGATTGTAGAACAGAATGGGATTCTAGAACAGAAAGGGATTGTAGAACAGAATGGGATTCTAGAACAGAAAGGGATTGTAGAACAGAATGGGGTTCTAGAACAGAAAGGGATTGTAGAACAGAATGGGATTCTAGAACAGAAAGGGATTGTAGAACAGAATGGGATTCTAGAACAGAAAGGGATTGTAGAACAGAATGGGATTCTAGAACAGAAAGGGATTGTAGAACAGAATGGGATTCTAGAACAGAATGGGATTCTAGAACAGAATGGGATTGTAGAACAGAATGGGATTCTAGAACAGAATGGGATTGTAGAACAGAATGGGATTCTAGAACAGAAAGGGATTGTAGAACAGAATGGGATTGTAGAACAGAATGGGATTCTAGAACAGTATTTCCCTCACTGCTTTCTACTGCACAGGTGAGCACATCCACATGAGAGTTCTCTCTCTCTCTCTCACACACACACACACACACACACACACACACACACACACACACACACACACACACACACACACACACACACACACACACACACACACACACACACACACACACACACACACACACACACACACACACACACCTACACACACACACACACACACCTGCCTGGGATTAATGATGCATCATGGGAGATGTACTGTATGTATGCCACCCACTCTGCTGATCAACAAGCCATGCAGGGACTGTGTTTTTACATGCCTGAGTAACAATGCACTGTGTGTGTGTGTGTGTGTGTGTGTGTGTGTGTGTGTGTGTGTGTGTGTGTATGTGTGTGTGTGTGTGTGCGCAATGTATGTAGGCCCCCAGTTTAAAGAGCTGTAACTCGTTATCCAGTCTAACTAGTAGCAGGTTAGTCAGGGGTGGTGGCAGCGACAGGATAAAATACACCTCTATGTGTTGTACCTGTCTGTAATAGGCTGTTAGAAGGTTCTCTGTGTTCTACCTGTCTGTAATAGGCTGTTAGAAGGTTCTCTGTGTTCTACCTGTCTGTAATAGGCTGTTAGAAGGTTCTCTGTGTTCTACCTGTCTGTAATAGGCTGTTAGAAGGTTCTCTGTGTTCTACCTGTCTGTAATAGGCTGTTAGAAGGTTCTATGTGTTCTACCTGTCTGTAATAGGCTGTTAGAAGGTTCTATGTGTTCTACCTGTCTGTAATAGGCTGTTAGAAGGTTCTATGTGTTCTACCTGTCTGTAATAGGCTGTTAGAAGGTTCTATGTGTTCTACCTGTCTGTAATAGGCTGTTAGAAGGTTCTATATGTTGTACCTGTCTGTCATAGGCTGTTAGATGGTTCTATGTGTTCTACCTGTCTGTAATAGGCTGTTAGAAGGTTCTATGTGTTGTACCTGTCTGTAATAGGCTGTTAGAAGGGTAGAGTCTGTCTGTATAGGTTGTTGAAGGTTCTAGTTCTAATTGATGTAACCTTTTCACTCACTTGTTATAAAAGGTCATTTAAAATGTAACCATATATAATCTTAACACAGTATAAACAACGGTAAAAAAATAATCTACATTTAGTGACATTAGTATGTTTTATAGTTTCTGTTTGTCTGTGGTCAATAAGGATCCCTTCTAGACGTGCTCTAATATCCTCCTTTATGGGGTAGAGAGTAGTCATTTACAAAATGTAACACTCGGGTTCAGATCTTAACTCAGGTTCAGATACCGGTAAAAAAATAATCACATTTAGTGTTCAGTTTTATAGTTTCTGCCCCTCGGGTTCAGATACCGACACTCTAGGGTTCAGATATCCTCACTGGGGTTCAGATACAGGGAAACACTCGGGTTCAGATACCGACACTCGGGTTAGATACCGACACTCGGGTTCAGATACTGACACTCGGGTTTAGATACCGACACTCGGGTTCAGATACCGACACTCGGGTTCAGATACCGACACTCGGGTTCAGATACCGACACTCGGGTTCAGATACCGACACTCGGGTTCAGATACCGACACTCAGGTTTAGATACCGACACTTGGGTTCAGATACCGACACTCAGGTTCAGATACCGACACTCGGGTTTAGATACCGACACTCGGGTTTAGATACCGACACTCGGGTTCAGATACCGACACTCGGGTTCAGATACCGACACTCGGGTTCAGATACCGACACTCAGGTTCAGATACCGACACTCAGGTTAGATACCGACACTCGGGTTTAGATACCGACACTCGGGTTTAGATACCGACACTCGGGTTCAGATACCGACACTCGGGTTCAGATACCGACACTCGGGTTCAGATACCGACCCTCGGGTTCAGATACCGACCCTCGGGTTCAGATACCGACCCTCGGGTTCAGATACCGACCCTCGGGTTCACATACCGACACTCAGGTTTAGATCTAATTTTGTCTTTTACGGGGAAGAGAACAGTCATTGCAGGGATACTGGCGCCTCATGTGTAGAACGTGTTGCTCTACACGCCTGCCTTCTCCCCTCTATTCAATAATAAAAGCATGTTAGGGGGAAATGGATCGTTTTAACCTTTCAACCTTTCAGCGTTGGTTGATACGATCATTTACATCAATGGAAGCGTGTAATATGTCTATGTTATGGTTATCTTCAGTTTAATGGTAGAACTGTGTCCTCCTGTGTTATGGTTATCTTCAGTTTAATGGTAGAACTGTGTCCTCCTGTGTTATGGTTATCTTCAGTTTAATGGTAGAACTGTGTCCTCCTGTGTTATGGTTATCTTCAGTTTAATGGTAGAACTGTGTCCTGTGTTATGGTTATCTTCAGTTTAATGGTAGAACTGTGTCCTCCTGTGTTATGGTTATCTTCAGTTTAATGGTAGAACTGTGTCCTCCTGTGTTATGGTTATCTTCAGTTTAATGGTAGAACTGTGTCCTCCTGTGTTATGGTTATCTTCAGTTTAATGGTAGAACTGTGTCCTCCTGTGTTATGGTTATCTTCAGTTTAATGGTAGAACTGTGTCCTCCTGTGTTATGGTTATCTTCAGTTTAATGGTAGAACTGTGTCCTCCTGTGTTATGGTTATCTTCAGTTTAATGGTAGAACTGTGTCCTGTGTTATGGTTATCTTCAGTTTAATGGTAGAACTGTGTCCTGTGTTATGGTTATCTTCAGTTTAATGGTAGAACTGTGTCCTCCTGTGTTATGGTTATCTTCAGTTTAATGGTAGAACTGTGTCCTCCTGTGTTATGGTTATCTTCAGTTTAATGGTAGAACTGTGTCCTGTGTTATGGTTATCTTCAGTTTAATGGTAGAACTGTGTCCTCCTGTGTTATGGTTATCTTCAGTTTAATGGTAGAACTGTGTCCTCCTGTGTTATGGTTATCTTCAGTTTTAATGGTAGAACTGTGTCCTGTGTTATGGTTATCTTCAGTTTAATGGTAGAACTGTGTCCTGTGTTATGGTTATCTTCAGTTTAATGGTAGAACTGTGTCCCGTGTTTTAAGATGGATGGGTGGATACTGAATGGGGAATTTGTATGAAGCAATATTTTTGTTGTTGTTGACAGCTCAACATGAGTATGTTTTTATTGATATTGATAAATTATTTTTCAGACAGACATTGGACATCGGTAATTCTCTGGCAGGGCACAGTTAGTTTTATTATATTATACCGTACGTCAAATCACAGTTTATACTTCAACACCTGATAGTTTGAACCCTGATTATGCTATTAGATCTGGTTATCTGGTCTGACTGAAGACTGATAGTTTGAACCCTGATTATGCTATTAGATCTGGTTATCTGGTCTGACTGAAGACTGACAGTTTGAACCCTGATTATGCTATTAGATCTGGTTATCTGGTCTGACTGAAGACTGATAGTTTGAACCCTGATTATGCTATTAGATCTGGTTATCTGGTCTGACTGAAACAAGGACTTTGGTTACTTTGCGCTCTCTGTTGAGATACCACTTTATAGAGTTAACCTGCTGAATGAGATTCCATGTTTACCTTCAGTCATTATGGATGGAGGGAAGGAAGGAAGGAAGGAAGGAAGGAAGGAAGGAAGGAAGGAAGGAAGGAAGGAAGGAAGGAAGGAAGGAAGAGATATAGATATATAGATAGATATAGATATATAGATAGATATAGCTATAGATAGATATAGAGATAGATATATATAGATAGATGTAGATATAAGGATAGATGTAGATAGATATAGCGATAGATAGATATAGATAGATATAAAGATAGATATATATAGATAAATGTAGATATAAGGATAGATATAGATAGATATAGCGATAGATAGATATAGATAGATATAGAGATAGATATATATAGATATATAGATAGATATAGATAGATATAGAGATAGATATAGAGATAGATATAGATATAGAGATAGATATATAGATATAGAGATAGATATAGAGATAAAGATATAGCGATAGCGATAGCTATAGATATAGAGATATAGATATAGAGATATAGAGATATAGCGATACATATAGAGATATAGAGATATAGGTATAGAGATAGATAGAGATAGAGATAGATATAGAGATACAGTAGATATAGAGATAGATATATATAGAGATAGAGATAGATGTAGATATAGCGATAGATATAGATATAGCGATAGCTATAGCGATAGATGTAGACATACAGATATAGAAATATAGATATAGATATAGAGATAGATATAGACATATAGATATAGAGATATAGATATAGTGATAGATATATAGATAAGACAGGTAAGATAGATCAGACACACAGACAGATTAGAGCTGTGTGGTTGTTCTACCTGATTGTGATGTAGGTATGTAATTAAAGCACAGAGAACAGAGGGAGAGAAATTAAAAGGATAATTAAATGCTGTTGACACTGAGAAGGAGAGAACAGGCATCTTCCTTCCTAGGACATTTACTGCCCAGCATTTACAACCAGACATGTACAGCCTAGCCATACTACAGCCAGACTTACTACAGCCAGACTTACTACAGCCAGACTTACTACAGCCAGACTTACTACAGCCAGACTTACTACAGCCAGCCATACTACAGCCAGACTTACTACAGCCAGACTTACTACAGCCAGACTTACTACAGCCAGCCATACTACAGCCAGACTTACTACAGCCAGACTTACTACAGCCAGACTTACTACAGCCAGCCATACTACAGCCAGACTTACTACTACAGCCAGACTTACTACAGCCAGACTTACTACAGTCCAGACATGTTACAACCAGACATGTTACAACCTACACATGTTACAACCAGACTAACTACAACCAGACATGTTAGGGCCAGACTAACTACAACCAGACATGTTACAACCAGACATGTTACAACCAGACATGTTACAACCAGACTAACTACAACCAGACATGTTACAACCAGACTAACTACAACCAGACATGGTACAACCAGACTAACTACAACCAGACATGTTACAACCAGACATGTTACAACCAGACTAACTACAACCAGACATGTTACAACCAGACATGTTACAACCAGACATGTTACTACCAGACTAACTACAACCAGACATGTTACAACCAGACATGTTACAACCAGACATGTTACAACCCAGACATGATACAACCAGACTAACTACAACCAGACATGTTACAACCAGACATGTTACAGCCAGACATGTTACAACCAGACATGTTACAACCAGACTAACTACAACCAGACTAACTACAACCAGACATGTTACAACCAGACATGTTACTACAACCAGACATGTTACAACCAGACATGTTACAACCAGACATGTTACAACCAGACTAACTACAGCCAGACATGTTTACAACCAGACATGTTACAACCAGACATGTTACAACCAGACTAACTACAGCCAGACATGTTTACAACCAGACATGTTACAACCAGACACGTTACAACCAGACATGTTACAACCAGACATGTTACAACCAGACATGTTACTACCAGACTAACTACAAGCAGACATGTTACAGCCAGACATGTTACAACCAGACATGTTACAACCAGACATGTTACTACCAGACTAACTACAACCAGACATGTTACAACCAGACATGTTACAACCAGACATGTTACTACCAGACTAACTACAACCAGACATGTTACAACCAGACATGTTACAACCCAGACATGTTACTACCAGACTAACTACAACCAGACATGTTACAACCAGACATGTTACAACCAGACATGTTACTACCAGACTAACTACAACCAGACATGTTACAACCAGACATGTTACAACCCAGACATGTTACTACCAGACTAACTACAACTAGACATGTTACAACCAGACTAACTACAACCGGACATGTTACAACCAGACTAACCACAACCAGACATGTTACAACCAGACTAACTACAACCAGACATGTTACAACCCAGACATGATACAACCAGACTAACTACAACCAGACATGTTACAACCCAGACATGACACAACCAGACATGATGCAACCAGACATGTTACAACCAGACATGGTACAACCAGACATGATACAACCAGACTAACTACAACCAGACTAACTACAACCCAGACATGTTACAACCAGACTAACTACAACCAGACATGATACAACCAGACATGTTACAACCAGACATGGTACAACCAGACATGTTACAACCAGACATGGTACAACCAGACATGATACAACCAGACTAACTACAACCAGACATGTTACAACCAGACATGATACAACCAGACTAACTACAACCAGACTAACTACAACCCAGACATGTTACAACCAGACTAACTACAACCAGACATGATACAACCAGACATGTTACAACCAGACATGGTACAACCAGACATGTTACAACCAGACATGGTACAACCAGACATGATACAACCAGACTAACTACAACCAGACATGTTACAACCAGACATGATACAACCAGACTAACTACAACCAGACATGTTACAACCCAGACATGTTACAACCAGACATGGTACAACCAGACTAACTACAACCAGACATGTTACAACCAGACATGATACAACCAGACTAACTACAACCAGACATGTTACAACCCAGACATGTTACAACCAGACTAACTACAACCAGACATGTTACAACCAGACATGTTACAACCAGACATGATACAACCAGACTAACTACAACCAGACATGTTACAACCCAGACATGTTACAACCAGACTAACTACAACCAGACATGTTACAACCAGACATGTTTCAACCGGACTAACTACAACCAGACATGTTACAGCCAGACTAACTACAACCAGACTAACTACAACTAGACATGTTACAACCAGACTAACTACAACCCAGACATGTTACAACCAGACTAACTACAACCAGACATGTTACAACCAGACATGTTACAACCAGACTAACTACAACCCAGACATGTTACAGCCAGACTTACTACAGCCCAGACATGTTACAGCCAGACTTGCTACAACCAGACATGTTACAACCAGACATGTTACTACCAGACATGTTACAACCAGACTAACTACAACCAGACTAACTACAACTAGACATGTTACAACCAGACTAACTACAACCCAGACATGTTACAACCAGACTAACTACAACCCAGACATGTTACTACCAGACTAACTACAACCAGACATGTTACAACCAGACATGTTACAACCCAGACATGTTACAGCCAGACATGTTACAGCCAGACTTACTACAGCCCAGACATGCTAGATAACATGCAGAAAGACTACAGACAAATCCTCCCTGTACCATACAGTTGAAGTGTATGTAAACTTCCAACTAAGGTATGAGTCATTAAAACTCGTTTTTCAACCACTCCACAAATTTTTTGTTATTAACAAACTATAGTTTGTGCATGACACAAGTCATTTTCCCAACAATTGTTAACAGACAGATTATTTCACTTATAATTCACTGTATCACAATTCCAGTTGGTCAGAAGTTTACATACACTAAGTTGACTGTGCCTTTATACAGCTTGGAAAATTCCAGAAAATTATGTCAAGGATGTCAAAGCTTCTGATTGGCTAATTGACATAATTTGAGTCAATTGGAGGTGTACCTGTGGATGTATTTCAAGGTCTACCTTCAAACTCAGTGCCTCTTTGCTTGACAGCATGGGAAAATCATAAGAAATCAGCCAAAACCTAAAAATAAAAATTGTAGACCTCCACAAGTCTGGTTCGTTCTTGGGAGCAATTTCCAAACACCTGAAGGTACCACGCTCATCTGTATAAACAATAGTCCGCAAGTATAAACACCATGGGACCACGCAGCCGTCATACCGCTCAGGAAGGAGACGCATTCTGTCTCCAAGAGATGAATGTACTTTGGTGCAAAAAGTACAAATCAATCCCAGAACAACAGCAAAGGACCTTGTGAAGATGCTGGAGGAAACAGGTACAAAAGTATCTATATCCACAGTAAAATGAATCCTATATTGACATAACCTGAAAGGCCGCTCAGCAAGGAAGAAGCCACTGCTCCAAAACCGCCATAAAAAGCCAGACTACGGTTTGCAACTGCACATGGGGACAAAGATTGTACTTTTCTCCTCTGGTCTGATGAAACAAAAATAGAACTGTTTGGCCATAATGACCATCGTTATGTTTGAAGGAAAAAGGGGGATGCTTGCAAGCCGAAGAACACCATCCCAACCGTGAAGCATGGTGGTGGCAGCATCATGTTGTGGGGGTGCTTTGTTGCAGGAGGGACTGGTGCACTTCACAAAATAGATGGCGACATGAGGGAGGAAAATTATGTGGATATATTGAAACAACATCTCAAGACATCAGTCAGGAAGTTAAGGCTTGGTCGCAAATGGGTCTTCCAGATGGACAATGACCGCAAGCATACTTCCAAAGTTGTGGTAAAATGGCGTAAGGACAACAAAGTCAAGATATTGGAGTGGCCATCACCGACTTGCCAAAACTATAGTTTGTAAACAAGAAATTTGTGGAGTGGTTGAACGAGTTTTAATGATTCCAATCTAAGTGTATGTAAACTTCCGACTTCAACTGTAGTTCATGAGTGGCGACTCATTAGCATGCCAATTATTCATGAGCCAGATATCCCACCTCATATTGTCTCGCGTCCCCATTGTTGCTGGGGAAACAGTAGAATACTCTGAGGACATTCTACATTCTATAGAATCTCTTTTTGAGTTCTCTGGTCAGAATCTTCTCTGCTCTGGTCATGTTGATGGTAATTCCCCGTCTGGAAAGGCAGACAGGAGCAGGGAACAATCTGACTGTTTAAATTCAACAATACAGTTAAAAAGTCATTCCGCTCCGTTCACATGTTAATGAGCCAGAGGGGAGAGCACATCCCAAATGGCACACAATTCCCTGAATAGTGAACCATTTGGGATATACCCTTAAAATGAACTCGCTTTAGTTGGTTGGTTTAATATAAATGTTCCACTTCCTTCAGCACAAACTTCAGGGACATTTACTGAGAAATGAAATTGTACTTTAAACTCTAATCACCATCTGTCTCTCTGTCTCTCTGGCTCTCTGGCTATCTGTCTCTCTCTGTCTCTCTGTGTCTCTGTCCCTTTGTCTCCCTGTCTCCCTGTCCCTCTGTCTCGCTGTCTCTCTCTCTCTCTGTCCCTCTGTCTCTCTGTCTCTCTGTCTCTATCTCTCTGTCTCTCTTTCTCTCTCTCTCTCTCTCTCTCTCTCTCTCTCTCTCTCTCTCTCTCTGTCTCTCTGTCTCCCTGTCACTCTGTCCCTCTGTCTCCCTGTCTCCCTGCCTCTCTCTCTCTCGCTCTCTGTCTCCCTGTCTCTATCTCTCTGTCTCTCTTTCTCTCTCTCTCTCTC
>NC_088409.1:8072998-8085498 GCF_034236695.1 Oncorhynchus nerka | reverse complement strand
ATCAGATGGTTGTTGTGTTGTCATTGACAGCATCACAGGGTTGTTGTTGTTGACAGCATCACAGGGTTGTTGTGTTGTCGTTGACAGCATCAGAGGGTTGTTGTTGTTGTTGACAGCATCACAGGGTTGTTGTGTTGTTGTTGACAGCATCACAGGGTTGTTGTGTTGTTGTTGACAGCATCAGAGGGTTGTTGTTGTTGACAGCATCACAGGGTTGTTGTGTTGTTGTTGACAGCATCACAGGGTTGTTGTGTTGTCGTTGACAGCATCACAGGGTTGTTGTGTTGTCGTTGACAGCATCAGAGGGTTGTTGTTGTTGACAGCATCACATGGTTGTTGTGTTGTCATTGACAGCATCACAGGGTTGTTGTCGTTGACAGCATCACAGGGTTGTTGTGTTGTCGTTGACAGCATCACAGGGTTGTTGTTGTTGACAGCATCACAGGGTTGTTGTGTTGTCGTTGACAGCATCAGAGGGTTGTTTTTGTTGACAGCATCACAGGGTTGTTGTGTTGTCGTTGACAGCATCACAGGGTTGTTGTCGTTGACAGCATCACAGGGTTGTTGTATATAGATATGTATGTGTATAAACCTGGTACATCATCAATTCAACGCTGGCCTTACTGGGAGGGCCCGTATGCATCAGGAGATTCTCCTGCTCTTTCTCTATTGGTTAGTGAAGGTGTGATGTGTTGGTCCAGCAGACTCTCTATTGGTTAATGAAGGTGTGATGTGTTGGTCCAGCAGACTCTCTATTGGTTAGTGAAGGTGTGATGTGTTGGTCCCAGCAGACTCTCTATTGGTTAATGAAGGTGTGATGTGTTGGTCCAGCAGACTCTCTATTGGTTAATGAAGGTGTGATGTGTTGGTCCAGCAGACTCTCTATTGGTTAATGAAGGTGTGATGTGTTGGTCCCAGCAGACTCTCTATTGGTTAATGAAGGTGTGATGTGTTGGTCCAGCAGACTCTCTATTGGTTAATGAAGGTGTGATGTGTTGGTCCAGCAGACTCTCTATTGGTTAATGAAGATGTGATGTGTTGGTCCAGCAGACTCTCTATTGGTTAATGAAGATGTGATGTGTTGGTCCCAGCAGACTCTCTATTGGTTAATGAAGATGTGATGTGTTGGTCCAGCAGACTCTCTATTGGTTAATGAAGATGTGATGTGTTGGTCCAGCAGACTCTCTATTGGTTAATGAAGATGTGATGTGTTGGTCCAGCAGACTCTCTATTGGTTAATGAAGATGTGATGTGTTGGTCCCAG
Organism: Oncorhynchus nerka; assembly: GCF_034236695.1. Lineage (NCBI taxonomy): Eukaryota > Metazoa > Chordata > Actinopteri > Salmoniformes > Salmonidae > Oncorhynchus > Oncorhynchus nerka. The sequence goes on along the minus strand of NC_088409.1, from coordinate 8,084,234 downwards.
CAGACTCTCTATTGGTTAATGAAGATGTGATGTGTTGGTCCAGCAGACTCTCTATTGGTTAATGAAGATGTGATGTGTTGGTCCAGCAGACTCTCTATTGGTTAATGAAGATGTGATGTGTTGGTCCAGCAGACTCTCTATTGGTTAATGAAGGTGTGATGTGTTGGTCCCAGCAGACTCTCTATTGGTTAATGAAGATGTGATGTGTTGGTCCAGCAGACTCTCTATTGGTTAATGAAGATGTGATGTGTTGGTCCAGCAGACTCTTTCTGCTGATGGATTTCTACATGCATCCATGGATTCATAACAGATGAATAATGTGATATGTGTGATGAGATGTGTGTGTTGGTGTGTGTGAGGAGATGTGTGTGTTGGTGTGTGTGATGAGATGTGTGTGTTGGTGTGTGTGAGGAGATGTGTGTGTTGGTGTGTGTGAGGAGATGTGTGTGTTGGTGTGTGTGAGGAGATGTGTGTGATGAGATGTGTGTGTGATGAGATGTGTGTGTTGGTGTGTGTGAGGAGATGTGTGTGATGAGATGTGTGTGTGATGAGATGTGTGTGTGATGAGATGTATGTGTTGGTGTGTGTGAGGAGATGTGTGTGATGAGATGTGTGTGTTGGTGTGTGTGTGATGAGATGTGTGTGTTGGTGTGTGTGAGGAGATGTGTGTGATGAGATGTGTGTGTGATGAGATGTGTGTGTTGGTGTGTGTGAGGAGATGTGTGTGATGAGATGTGTGTGTGATGAGATGTGTGTGTTGGTGTGTGTGAGGAGATGTGTGTGATGAGATGTGTGTGTTGGTGTGTGTGTGATGAGATGTGTGTGTTGGTGTGTGTGAGGAGATGTGTGTGATGAGATGTGTGTGTTGGTGTGTGTGTGATGAGATGTGTGTGTGAGGAGATGTGTGTGTTGGTGTGTGTGTGATGAGATGTGTGTGTGAGGAGATGTGTGTGTTGGTGTGTGTGTGATGAGATGTGTGTGTTGGTGTGTGTGAGGAGATGTGTGTGATGAGATGTGTGTGTGATGAGATGTGTGTGATGAGATGTGTGTGTGTGTGTATGTGTGTGTGTGTGTGTGTGTGATGAGATGTGGGTGTGTGTATGATGAGGTTTGTGTGTATAATGAGATATGTGTGTGGGTGTGTGTGTGATGAGGTTTGTGTGCGTAATGAGATATGTCTTTGGGTGTGTTTGATGAGAAGTGTGTGTGTGTCATGAGATCTGTGTGTGTGTATGTTGAGATGTGTGTGAGGATGTGTATGATGAGATGTGTGTATGTGATGAGGTGTGTGTGGCACGGGGGTGTTTATAGTCCCTTCCTCAGTCTCTTCCTCAGTCTCTTCCTCAGTCCCTTCCTCAGTCCCTTCCTCAGTCTCTTCCTCAGTCTCTTCCTCAGTCCCTTCCTCAGTCTCTTCCTCAGTCCCTTCCTCAGTCCCTTCCTCAGTCTCTTCCTCAGTCCCTTCCTCAGTCTCTTCCTCAGTCTCTTCCTCAGTCCCTTCCTCAGTCCCTTCCTCAGTCTCTTCCTCAGTCCCTTCCTCAGTCTCTTCCTCAGTCCCTTCCTCAGTCTCTTCCTCAGTCTCTTCCTCAGTCTCTTCCTCAGTCCCTTCCTCAGTCCCTTCCTCAGTCTCTTCCTCAGTCCCTTCCTCAGTCTCTTCCTCAGTCCCTTCCTCAGTCTCTTCCTCAGTCTCTTCCTCAGTCCCTTCCTCAGTCCCTTCCTCAGTCCCTTCCTCGGTCCCTTTCTCAGTCTCTTCCTCGGTCCCTTCCTCGGTCCCTTCCTCAGTCTCTTCCTCAGTCTCTTCCTCAGTCCCTTCCTCAGTCTCTTCCTCAGTCCCTTCCTCAGCCCATTCCTCAGTCCCTTCCTCAGTCCCTTCCTCAGTCTCTTCCTCAGTCCCTTCCTCAGTCCCTTCCTCAGTCTCTTCCTCAGTCTCTTCCTCAGTCCCTTCCTCAGTCCCTTCCTCAGTCTCTTCCTCAGTCCCTTCCTCAGCCCATTCCTCAGTCCCTTCCTCAGTCTCTTCCTCAGCCCATTCCTCAGTCTCTTCTTCAGTCCCTTTCTCAACTGTTCCTCTGAGAGAAAGGAAAGGATTGCAGCTCTGATCCTAAAATAGACTCAATTATTTCCTCAGCCTTTCTTCAGGAAGCTGTGGACTTGTCCAGAACAGCTCTCTCTCTCTCTCTCTCTCTCTCTCTCTCTCTCTCTCTCTCTCTCTCTCGCTCATTCTTTCTCTCTCTCTCAATGCATTCTGGGAGTGTTTGTAGTTGAGAGGCTGAGTGGAGGTCTCTGTCCTTACTTAATTTCTTTATTCTTTCCTTGGTCTTTTCTTTCAATTTTATTTTCTATGGTGGAGATTCAACGTACTGTTAGTTTAGCGGTACCCTCCGTTTTCGTTCAAAGTTAGGGAGGAAGAGGAAAGACTTTTAGTTTCCTGGGGTTTGAACGGTGTGGTGTGCACGATGGCTTTGCAGCATAGCACGGAGGAGATGCTGTCTCCTCCGCTGTGTGTTCCTGAGAACGGAGTTAAGGTGGAGGAGGCCCTGCTCGCAGTCGGTGAAAAGGTGGGAGCTGAATTTATACATTCTGCTTTCAGAATGAACAAAGCAGTTGTTGTGTTCATGGAGAGAGTATGTTTAGTGGGCAGGCTGATTGCTAGTGGAATATTTGTAAGGGATGTGTTGGTGCCAATTTCTCCTCTTTCGACTTCTTAGATTAGGGTGGTAGTTGACAAATCTACTTCTGTTTATTGCGGGTGATCAAATGGTTTGGTAGGTTTGGTAAGTTTGGTAGGTTTGGTAGGTTTGGTAGGTTTGGGGACAGGTGAAAGGAGAGGAGGAGGGGAGAGAGATGAAGGTAGAGGGAGGAGGGGAGAGGTGAAGGGAGAGGCAGGGGGGAGAGATGAAGGGAGAGGGAGGAGGGGAGAGGTGAAGGGAGAGGAGGAGGGGAGAGATGAAGGGAGAGGAGGAGGGGAGAGGTGAAGGGAGAGGAGGGTAGAGGTGAAGGGAGAGGCAGGGGGGAGAGATGAAGGGAGAGGTAGGAAGGGAGAGGTGAAGAGAGAGGTGAAGGGAGAGGAGGAGGGGAGAGATGAAGGGAGAGGAGACAGAAAGGTAAAGGGAAGCAGTCATTTGAAACCAATTTTGGAGACGCCTACCTGCCTGCCTGCCTGCCTGTCTGCCTGTCTGCCTGTCTGCCTGCCTGCCTGTCTGCCTGTCTGTCTGCCTGCCTGTCTGTCTGTCTGTCTGTCTGTCTGTCTGTCTGTCTGTCTGTCTGTCTGTCTGTCTGTCTGTCTGTCTGTCTGCCTGAGTTGGGGAGAGGAGGGTGGGAGTTGGGGAGGATGGGAGTTGGGGAGGAGAGTTGGGGAGAGGAGGATGGGAGTTGGGGAGGAGAGGGTGGGAGTTGGGGAGGATGGGAGTTGGGGAGGAGAGTTGGGGAGAGGAGGATGGGAGTTGGGGAGGAGAGGGTGGGAGTTGGGGAGGATGGGAGTTGGGGAGGATGGGAGTTGGGGAGGAGAGTTGGGGAGGAGATGATGGGAGTTGGGGAGGTGTTGGGAGTTGGGGAGGATGGGAGTTGGGGAGGTGTTGGGAGTTGGGGAGGATGGGAGTTGGGGAGGAGAGTTGGGGAGGAGATGATGGGAGTTGGGGAGAGGAGGATGGGAGTTGAGGAGGTGTTGGGAGTTGGGGAGGGGAGGATGGGAGTTGGGGAGGAGAGGGTGGGAGTTGGGGAGGATGGGAGTTGGGGAGGAGAGGGTGGGAGTTGGGGAGGATGGGAGTTGGGGAGGAGAGTTGGGGAGTAGATGATGGGAGTTGGGGAGGTGTTGGGAGTTGGGGAGGATGGGGTTGGGGAGGTGTTGGGAGTTGGGGAGGATGGGAGTTGGGGAGGAGAGTTGGGGAGGAGATGATGGGAGTTGGGGAGAGGAGGATGGGAGTTGAGGAGGTGTTGTGGGGGGATGGGAGTTGGGGAGGAGGGGAGTTGGGGAGGAGGGGATGAGAGGGGAGTTGGGGAGGATGGGAGTTGGGGAGGAGTTGGGTAGTGGAGGAGAGTGGGGAGGATGGGAGTTGGGTAGAGGAGGATAGGAGTTGGGGAGGATTGGAGGGGGAGGGGAGGGCAGGGCATGGCAGTTGAGGAGGGGAGGTGACTGTCAACAAACAAGTGACCTGTGTGGCTCAGTTGGCAGGGTAGCCTAGTGGTTAGAGCATCGGACTAGTAACCGAAACGTTGCAAGTTCAAATCCCCGAGCTGACAAGGTACAAATTCTGTCATTCTGCCCCTGAACAAGGCAGTTAACCCACTGTTCCTAGGCCGTCATTGAAAATAAGAATTTGTTCTTAACTGACTTGCCTAGTAAAATAAAGGTAAATAAATAAATAAAGAAAAAAGAAAGAGCATGGTGTTCGCTACACCAGTATAGAAGGTTCAATTCCTGCTGGGCCACACATACAAAACATGACTGACTGTAAATGGCTTTGGATAAAAGCTCTCGTTAAATGGTGGATATTATGATATTATGAAAGGGATAGCTTTATGGGATGGCTCTCTGTGATGGCCATTATGGGATGGCTTTATGGGATGGCCATTATGGGATGGCTTTCTGGGATGGCCCAGTAGGTTAATGTCTCTGAGTTGTCCAGATGATGAGATTACTGTGAGAGGAGTCAAATAGGTGAAACTGTGAGATGATGTTGGAGAGGAGAACACGTGTCAACATACTGTATCATTACAGAGAACTGACTCCCCCATCCCTACACTCCCCTACTCTCTTCCCCTCACCTCCTCCCTTCCCCTCCCCTCCACTACCTTCCACTCTTCCCCTAATATACTCTCCCCTCCTCTCTTCCCCTCCATACTACCCCTCCATACTATATCTTGTTACCCCTCCATACTATATCCTCCCTGTTACCCCTCCATACGATATCCTGTTACCCCTCCATACTATATCCTCCCCTGTTACCCCTCCATACTATATATACTGTTACCCCTCCATACTATATCCTACCCTGTTGCCCCTCCATACTATATCCTGTTACCCCTCCATACTATATCCTGTTACCCCTCCATACTATATCCTGTTACCCCTCCATACTATATCCTCCCCTGTTACCCCTCCATACTATATCCTCCCATGTTACCCCTCCATACTATATCCTCCCCTGTTACCCCTCCATACTATATCCTCCCCTGTTACCCCTCCATACTATATCCTACCCCCCCTGTTACCCCTCCAAACTATATCCTCCCCTGTTACCCTCCATACTATATCCTCCCCTGTCACCCCTCCATACTATATCCTCCCCTGTTACCCCTCCATACTATATCCTCCCCTGTTACCCCTCCATACTATATCCTCCCCTGTTACCCCTCCATACTATATCCTCCCCTGTTACCCCTCCATAATATATCCTGTTACCCCTCCATACTATATCCTCCCTGTTACCCCTCCATACGATATCCTGTTACCCCTCCATACTATATCCTCCCCTGTTACCCCTCCATACTATATATACTGTTACCCCTCCATACTATATCCTACCCTGTTGCCCCTCCATACTATATCCTGTTACCCCTCCATACTATATCCTGTTACCCCTCCATACTATATCCACCCCTGTTACCCCTCCATACTATATCCTCCCCTGTTACCCCTCCATACTATATCCTCCCCTGTTACCCCCCCTCCATACTATATCCTCCCCTGTTACCCCTCCATACTATATCCTCCCCTGTTACCCCTCCAAACTATATCCTCCCCTGTTACCCCTCCATACTATATCCTCCCCTGTCACCCCTCCATACTATATCCTCCCCTGTTACCCCTCCATACTATATCCTCCCCTGTTACCCCTCCATACTATATCCTCCCCTGTTACCCCTCCATAATATATCCTGTTACCCCTCCATACTATATCCTCCCTGTTACCCCTCCATACTATATCCTGTTACCCCTCCATACTATATCCTCCCCTGTTACACCTCCATACTATATCCTCCCCTGTTACCCCTCCATAATATATCCTGTTACCCCTCCATAATATATCCTGTTACCCCTCCATACTATATCCTGTTACCCCTCCATAATATATCCTCCCCTGTTACCCCTCCATACTATATCCTCCCCTGTTAACCCTCCATACTATATCCTGTTACCCCTCCATAATATATCCTCCCCTGTTACCCCTCCATAATATATCCTGTTACCCCTCCATACTATATCCTGCTACCCCTCCATACTATATCCTCCCCTGTCACCCCTCCATACTATATCCTCCCCTGTTACCCCTCCATACTATATCCTCCCCTGTTACCCCTCCATACTATATCCTCCCCTGTTACCCCTCCATACTATATCCTGTTACCCCTCCATACTATATCCTCCCCTGTTACCCCTCCATACTATATCCTCCCTGTTACCCCTCCATACTATATCCTCCCCTGTTACCCCTCCATACTATATCCTCCCCTGTTACCCCTCCATACTATATCCTCCCCCGTTACCCCTCCATTCTATATCCTCCCCTGTTACCCCTCCATACTATATCCTCCCCTGTTACCCCTCCATACTATATCCTCTCCTGTTACCCCTCCATACTATATCCTGTTACCCCTCCATACTATATCCTCCCTGTTACCCCTCCATACTATATCCTGTTACCCCTCCATACTATATCCTCCCTGTTACCCCTCCATACGATATCCTGTTACCCCTCCATACTATATCCTCCCCTGTTACCCCTCCATACTATATATACTGTTACCCCTCCATACTATATCCTACCCTGTTGCCCCTCCATACTATATCCTGTTACCCCTCCATACTATATCCTGTTACCCCTCCATACTATATCCTCCCCTGTTACCCCTCCATACTATATCCTCCCCTGTTACCCCTCCATACTATATCCTCCCTGTTACCCCTCCATACTATATCCTCCCCTGTTACCCCTCCATACTATATCCTCCCCTGTTACCCCTCCAAACTATATCCTCCCCTGTTACCCCTCCATACTATATCCTCCCCTGTCACCCCTCCATACTATATCCTCCCCTGTTACCCCTCCATACTATATCCTCCCCTGTTACCCCTCCATACTATATCCTCCCCTGTTACCCCTCCATACTATATCCTGCCCTGTTACCCCTCCATAATATATCCTGTTACCCCTCCATACTATATCCTCCCTGTTACCCCTCCATACGATATCCTGTTACCCCTCCATACTATATCCTCCCCTGTTACCCCTCCATACTATATATACTGTTACCCCTCCATACTATATCCTACCCTGTTGCCCCTCCATACTATATCCTGTTACCCCTCCATACTATATCCTGTTACCCCTCCATACTATATCCTCCCCTGTTACCCCTCCATACTATATCCTCCCCTGTTACCCCTCCATACTATATCCTCCCCTGTTACCCCTCCATACTATATCCTCCCCTGTTACCCCTCCATACTATATCCTCCCCTGTTACCCCTCCATACTATATCCTCCCCTGTTACCCCTCCAAACTATATCCTCCCCTGTTACCCCTCCATACTATATCCTCCCCTGTCACCCCTCCATACTATATCGTCCCCCGTTACCCCTCCATTCTATATCCTCCCCTGTTACCCCTCCATACTATATCCTCCCCCTGTTACCCCTCCATACTATATCCTCCCCTGTTACCCCTCCATACTATATCCTGTTACCCCTCCATACTATATCCTCCCCTGTTACCCCTCCATACTATATCCTGTTACCCTCCATACTATATCCTCCCTGTTACCCCTCCATACGATATCCTGTTACCCCTCCATACTATATCCTCCCCTGTTACCCCTCCATACTATATATACTGTTACCCCTCCATACTATATCCTACCCTGTTGCCCCTCCATACTATATCCTGTTACCCCTCCATACTATATCCTGTTACCCCTCCATACTATATCCTCCCCTGTTACCCCTCCATACTATATCCTCTCCTGTTACCCCTCCATACTATATCCTCCCCTGTTACCCCTCCATACTATATCCTCCCCTGTTACCCCTCCATACTATATCCTCCCCTGTTACCCCTCCAAACTATATCCTCCCCTGTTACCCCTCCATACTATATCCTCCCCTGTCACCCCTCCATACTATATCCTCCCCTGTTACCCCTCCATACTATATCCTCCCCTGTTACCCCTCCATACTATATCCTCCCCTGTTACCCCTCCATACTATATCCTCCCCTGTTACCCCTCCATAATATATCCTGTTACCCCTCCATACTATATCCTCCTGTTACCCCTCCATACGATATCCTGTTACCCCTCCATACTATATCCTCCCCTGTTACCCCTCCATACTATATATACTGTTACCCCTCCATACTATATCCTACCCTGTTGCCCCTCCATACTATATCCTGTTACCCCTCCCCCTCCATACTATATCCTGTTACCCCTCCATACTATATCCTCCCTGTTACCCCTCCATACTATATCCTCCCCTGTTACCCCTCCATACTATATCCTCCCCTGTTACCCCTCCATACTATATCCTCCCCTGTTACCCCTCCATACTATATCCTCCCCTGTTACCCCTCCATACTATATCCTCCCCCTGTTACCCCTCCAAACTATATCCTCCCCTGTTACCCCTCCATACTATATCCTCCCCTGTCACCCCTCCATACTATATCCTCCCCTGTTACCCCTCCATACTATATCCTCCCCTGTTACCCCTCCATACTATATCCTCCCCTGTTACCCCTCCATACTATATCCTCCCCTGTTACCCCTCCATAATATATCCTGTTACCCCTCCATACTATATCCTCCCCTGTTACCCCTCCATACTATATCCTGTTACCCCTCCATACTATATCCTCCCCTGTTACACCTCCATACTATATCCTCCCCTGTTACCCCTCCATAATATATCCTGTTACCCCTCCATAATATATCCTGTTACCCCTCCATAATATATCCTCCCCTGTTACCCCTCCATACTATATCCTCCCCTGTTAACCCTCCATACTATATCCTGTTACCCCTCCATAATATATCCTCCCCTGTTACCCCTCCATACTATATCCTCCCCTGTTACCCCTCCATACTATATCCTGTTACCCTCCATACTATATCCTCCCCTGCCACCCCTGTTACCCCTCCATACTATATCCTCCCCTGTTACCCTCCATACCTCCCCTGTTACCCCTCCATACTATATCCTCCCCTGTTACCCCTCCATACTATATATCCTACCCTCCATACTATATCCTGTTACCCCTCCATACTATATCCTCCCCTGTTACCCTCCATACTATATCCTCCTGTTACCCCTCCATACTATATCCTCCCCTGTTACCCCTCCATACTATATCCTCCCCTGTTACCCCTCCATACTATATCCTCCCCTGTTACCCCTCCATACTATATCCCCTGTTACCCCTCCATACTATATCCTCCCCTGTTACCCCTCCATACTATATCCTCCCCTGTTACCCCTCCATACTATATCCTGTTACCCCTCCATACTATATCCTCCCCTGTTACCCCTCCATACTATATCCTGTTACCCCTCCATACTATATCCTCCCCTGTTACCCCTCCATACTATATCCTCCCCTGTTACCCCTCCATACTATATCCTCCCCTGTTACCCCTCCATACTATATCCTCCCCTGTTACCCCTCCATACTATATCCTCCTGTTACCCCTCCATACTATATCCTCCCCTGTTACCCCTCCATACTATATCCTCCCCTGTTACCCCTCCATACTATATCCTCCCCTGTTACCCCTCCATACTATCCTGCCACCCCTCCTCCCCCTGTTACCCCTCCATACTATATCCCTCCATACTATGTCCTCCCCTGTTACCCCTCCATACTATATCCTCCCCTGTTACCCCTCCATACTATATCCTCCCTGTTACCCCTCCATACTATATCCTCCCTGTTACCCCTCCATACTATATATCCCTGTTACCCCTCCATACTATATCCTCCCTGTTACCCCTCCATACTATATCCTCCCCTGTTACCCCTCCATACTATATCCTCCCCTGTTACCCCTCCATACTATATCCTCCCCTGTTACCCCTCCATACTATATCCTGTTACCCCTCCATACTATATCCTCCCCTGTTACCCCTCCATACTATATCCTGTTACCCCTCCATACTATATCCTCCCTGTTACCCCTCCATACTATATCCTCCCCTGTTACCCCTCCATACTATATCCCCTGTTACCCCTCCATACTATATCCTCCTGTTACCCCTCCTGTTACCCCTCCATACTATATCCTCCCCTGTTACCCCTCCATACTATATCCTCCCTGTTACCCCTCCATACTATATATCCCCCCTGTTACCCCTCCATACTATATCCTCCCCTGTTACCCCTCCATACTATATCCTCCCCTGTTACCCCTCCATACTATATCCTCCCCTGTTACCCCTCCCCCATACTATATCCTGTTACCCCTCCATACTATATCCTCCCTGTTACCCCTCCATACTATATCCTCCCCTGTTACCCTCCATACTATATCCTGTTACCCCTCCATACTATATCCTCCCCTGTTACCCCTCCATACTATATCCTCCCCTGTTACCCCTCCATACTATATCCTCCCCTGTTACCCCTCCATACTATATCCTCCCCTGTTACCCCTCCATACTATATCCTCCCCTGTTACCCCTCCATACTATATCCTCCTGTTACCCCTCCATACTATATCCCCTGTTACCCCTCCAACTATATCCTCCCCTGTTACCCCTCCATACTATATCCTCCCCTGTTACCCTCCATACTATATCCTCCCCTGTTACCCCTCCATACTATATCCTCCCCTGTTACCCCTCCATACTATATCCTCCCTGTTACCCCTCCATACTATATCCTGTTACCCCTCCATACTATATCCTCCCCTGTTACCCCTCCATACTATATCCTCCCCTGTTACCCCTCCATACTATATCCTCCCCTGTTACCCCTCCATACTATATCCTGTTACCCCTCCATACTATATCCTCCCCTGTTACCCCTTCATAATATATCCTGTTACCCCTCCATACTATATCCTCCCTATATCCTCCCCTTACCCCTCCATACTATATCCTCCCCTGTTACCCCTCATACATACTATACCCCTCCATACTATATCCTGTTACCCCTCCATACTATATCCTCCCTGTTACCCCTCCATAGAATATATCCTGTTACCCCTCCATACTATATCCTCCCTGTTACCCCTCCATACTATATC
>NC_088409.1:8048387-8065887 GCF_034236695.1 Oncorhynchus nerka | reverse complement strand
TTCTACCTGTATATTAACACAACACACAGATGTAGTAGGGTTCTACCTGTATATTAACACAACACACAGATGTAGTAGGGTTCTACCTGTATATTAACACAACACACAGATGTAGTAGGGTTCTACCTGTATAGTAACACAACACACAGATGTAGTAGGGTTCTACCTGTATATTAACACAACACACAGATGTAGTAGGGTTCTACCTGTATATTAACACAACACACAGATGTAGTAGGGTTCTACCTGTATATTAACACAACACACAGATGTAGTAGGGTTCTACCTGTATATTAACACAACACACAGATGTAGTAGGGTTCTACCTGTATAGTAACACAACACACAGATGTAGATAGGGTTCTACCTGTATAGTAACACAACACACAGATGTAGTAGGGTCTACCTGTATATTAACACAACACACAGATGTAGTAGGGTTATACCTGTATATTAACACAACACACAGACACATTCACACAGGGACAAATGCAAGTTGAACTTACAAAATCGAACAGGGTTCTTTGATGGGTTTCAGGAATCTGGCTGATACAATGATTCGACTCTGGGGCACCGGTTTAGCCTGTGGATAAGGCTAAAATTAGAGGAGAGATTTATTTGCTTGGCAAGTCAGTTAAGAACAAATTCTTATTCACAATGTGGCCTACCAAGGAACAGTGGGTTAACTGGTCTAGGAACAGTCAGGTTAACTGGCCTAGGAACAGTGGGTTACTGGTCTAGGAACAGTGGGTTAACTGGTCTAGGAACAGTGGGTTAACTGGTCTAGGAACAGTGGGTTAACTGAGGTCTAGGAACAGTGGGTTAACTGGCACGGAACAGTGGGTTACTGGTCTAGGAACAGTGGGTTAACTGGTCTAGGAACAGTGGGTTAACTGGTCTAGGAACAGTGGGTTAACTGGTCTAGGAACAGTGGGTTAACTGCCTGTTTGGGAAGAGTCCTAAACCCAGTTAACAGTCCATCTTAGCCCTACTTCCTCTTCAGTGTGGCAGAGAGACCCACAGCAGGCTGTTTGGGAAGAGTCCTAAACCCAGTTAACAGTCCATCTTAGCCTACTTCTTCTTCAGTGCGGCAGACAGACCACCACCAGGCTGTTTGGGAAGAGTCCTAACCCAGTTAACAGTCCATCCTAGCCCTACTTCCTCTTAAGTGTGGCAGAGAGACCCACAGCAGGCTGTTTGGGAAGAGTCCTAAACCCAGTTAACAGTCCATCCTAGCCCTACTTCTTCTTCAGTGCGGCAGACAGACCACCACCAGGCTGTTTGGGAAGAGTCCTAAACCCAGTTAACAGTCCATCCTAGCCCTACTTCTTCTTCAGTGCAGACAGACCACCACCAGGCTGTTTGGGAAGAGTCCTAAACCCAGTTAACAGTCCATCCTAGCCCTACTTCTTCTTAAGTGCGGCAGGCTGTTTGGTCACAGCAGACTGTTTGAGAAGAGTCCTAAACCCAGTTAACAGTCCATCCTAGCCCTACTTCCTCTTCCAGTGCAGCAGGCTGTTTGGTCACAGCCAGGTTGAGTGTGTTTAAGAGCCTCTTTAATTGAACCAATCAGAGGAACATGACAGCGGTGAGTGTGGCTCTTATAAATAGACTGGCCTATTAAACCTCCACTAGTCATGATTAGAACAGAAATCGTGCAGTGGTTGTGTCCCAAATGACACCCTATTCCCTATAGAGTGCCCTACCTTTTGGCCAGAGCACTATGGTCCCTGGTCAAAAGTGGTGCACTTCCATAGGATTGCAAGTGCCATTTTTGGAACACAGCCTGTGTGCTTGGTGCTGCTCCTCTGCCAATAAACTGATTGTAAATAAAACCCTTAGCGCTGGACAAGGAGGTTACGGACGTGTGACATCACTGTCTCCACCGCTCGGTGTGTGGGGAGAGATCTGACCACGAGGCGCTCTGCGGCGGACAACAATGCTTGATTAAAGATGCTATTCCAGGTTTAAATCTGTATTGGAGGAGGTTGATTATCATCACTACATTAGTCATTCATAGTCACCGATCTGCCAACAAAGTGATTATTCACAAACCACAAAAAAGGAGGTGACTAAACACTGGTATATTCGCCTCTCACTTAGCTGATCTTTCTCAAACATCACTGAACACGTTTACATGCACGCCAATATCCTGTTATTATTCAGGTTACCACGGTTACATGCACGCCAATATCCTGTTATTATTCAGGTTACCACGGTTACATGCACACCAATATCCTGTTATTATTCAGGTTACCACGGTTACATGCACACCAATATCCTGTTATTATTCAGGTTACCACGGTTACATGCACGCCAATATCCTGTTATTATTCAGGTTACCACGGTTACATGCACACCAATATCCTGTTATTATTCAGGTTACCACGGTTACATGCACGCCAATATCCTGTTATTATTCAGGTTACCACGGTTACATGCACGCCAATATCCTGTTATTATTCAGGTTACCACGGTTACATGCACACCAATATCCTGTTATTATTCAGGTTACCACGGTTACATGCACGCCAATATCCTGTTATTATTCAGGTTACCACGGTTACATGCACGCCAATATCCTGTTATTATTCAGGTTACCACGGTTACATGCACACCAATATCCTGTTATTATTCAGGTTACCACGGTTACATGCACACCAATATCCTGTTATTATTCAGGTTACCACGGTTACATGCACACCAATATCCTGTTATTATTCAGGTTACCACGGTTACATGCACGCCAATATCCTGTTATTATTCAGGTTACCACAGTTACATGCACGCCAATATCCTGTTATTATTCAGGTTACCACGGTTACATGCACGCCAATATCCTGTTATTATTCGGACCAGTAGGAGACAAGGTCTAGTGAGTTTCTCTTGGTAAAGGACCAGTAGAAGACAATGTCTAGTGAGTTTCTCTTAGTAAAGGACCAGTAGAAGACAATGTCTAGTGAGTTTCTCTTAGTAAAGGACCAGTAGAAGACAAGGTCTAGTGAGTTTCTCTTGGTAAAGGACCAGTAGAAGACAAGGTCTAGTGAGTTTCTCTTGGTAAATGACCAGTAGAAGACAAGGTCTAGTGAGTTTCTCTTGGTAAAGGACCAGTAGAAGACAAGGTCTAGTGAGTTTCTCTTGGTAAAGGACCAGTAGAAGACAAGGTCTAGTGAGTTTCTCTTGGTAAAGGACCAGTAGAAGACAAGGTCTAGTGAGTTTCTCTTGGTAAAGGACCAGTAGAAGACAAGGTCTAGTGAGTTTCTCTTGGTAAAGGACCAGTAGAAGACAAGGTCTAGTGAGTTTATCTTGGTAAAGGACCAGTAGAAGACAAGGTCTAGTGAGTTTCTCTTGGTAAAGGACCAGTAGAAGACAAGGTCTAGTGAGTTTCTCTTGGTAAAGTGGTGTGAATGGTGGATAGTGCAACAAGTCATCTCACCTGCCCTGAAGAAGTAAGGAGCATCCTCTTCTTTCTGGACCCTATCTGTGAATAACTGCAATTACAATGGAGGGACAAAGTTATACACACAACTGCAATTACAATGGAAGGACAAAGTTATACACACAACTGCAATTACAATGGAAGGACAAAGTTATACACACAACTGCAATTATCTGTGGTTTAATTGGTCAGACATTGTACAGAATGTTTTTTTATTTATTTAACATTTATTTAACTAGGCAAGTCCGTTCATAACAAATTCTTATTTTACAATGACGGCCCTACCCAGACCCAAACCCTCCCTTAACCCGGACGACGCTGGGCCAACTGTGAGCCCAGCGTCGTCCAGGGACTCCTTCCGATCATGGCCGGTTGTGATACAGCCAAGGATCAAACCAGGGTCTGTTGTGACGCCTCTAGCACTGAGATGCAAGTGCCTTAGACCGCTGTGCCACTCGGGAGGCCATATAATGTGTCTAGGAGGAGTGTGGTCCAAATGTCACAATGTCATCTCTATGTCACAATGTCATCTCTATGTCTCTATGTCACAGTATCATCTCTATGTCACAATGTCATCTCTATGTCTCTATGTCACAACGTCATCTCTATGTCTCTATGTCACAATGTCATCTCTATGTCTCTATGTCTCAATGTCATCTCTATGTTTCTATGTCACAATGTCATCTCTATGTCACAATGTCATCTCTATGTCTCTATGTCACAACGTCATCTCTATGTCTCTATGTCACAACGTCATCTCTATGTCTCTATGTCACAATGTCATCTCTATGTCTCTATGTCACAACGTCATCTCTATGTCTCTATGTCACAACGTCATCTCTATGTCTCTATGTCACAACGTCATCTCTATGTCTCTATGTCACAGTGCCATCTCTACAAAGCTCCTATCTAAGTAACTGCAATTTACAACGGAGAGACAATTATCATGAAAAAAACCTTTCAGTGATAAAATATGAGGATACAACTACTAAGAATAGATTCTATAAGGAGTGTGGGCCAAATGCCATATAAGGAGTGTGGGCCAAATGCCATATAAGGAGTGTGGGCCAAATGCCATATAAGGAGTGTGGGCCAAATGCCATATAAGGAGTGTGGGCCAAATGCCATATAAGGAGTGTGGGCCAAATGCCATATAAGGAGTGTGGCCAAATGCCATATAAGGAGTGTGGGCCAAATGCCATATAAGGAGTGTGGGCCAAATGCCATATAAGGAGTGTGGGCCAAATGCCATATAAGGAGTGTGGGCCAAATGCCATATAAGGAGTGTGGGCCAAATGCCATATAAGGAGTGTGGGCCAAATGCCATATAAGGAGTGTGGGCCAAATGCCATATAAGGAGTGTGGGCCAAATGCCATATAAGGAGTGTGGGCCAAATGCCATATAAGGAGTGTGGGCCAAATGCCATATAAGGAGTGTGGGCCAAATGCCATATAAGGAGTGTGGGCCAAATGCCATATAAGGAGTGTGGGCCAAATGCCATATAAGGAGTGTGGGCCAAATGCCATATAAGGAGTGTGGGCCAAATGCCATATAAGGAGTGTGGGCCAAATGCCATATAAGGAGTGTGGGCCAAATGCCATATAAGGAGTGTGGGCCAAATGCCATATATGAGTGTGGGCCAAATGCCATATAAGGAGTGTGGGCCAAATGCCATATAAGGAGTGTGGGCCAAATGCCATATAAGGAGTGTGGGCCAAATGCCATATAAGGAGTGTGGGCCAAATGCCATATAAGGAGTGTGGGCCAAATGCCATATAAGGAGTGTGGGCCAAATGCCATATAAGGAGTGTGGGCCAAATGCCATATAAGGAGTGTGGGCCAAATGCCATCTCTACAAAGCCTTTAATAAAAAGCTGCTTTACAGATAAAGAATTCAAGTGGGTGCAGTGGCCTACATGTTTAGGGAACACTGTCCAATTGTAACAGTTCAAATTAGGGTTTTCACTATTTTATAGTTATTGGAACATCAGTAGGGTGAGGTCAACTCGACCTTGAAATGTGAACATCACAGACAGTGAGTCTGTCATTCAGTATACAATGAACATCACAGACAGCGAGTCTGTCATTCAGTATACAATGAACATCACAGACAGCGAGTCTGTCATTCAGTATACAATGAACATCACAGACAGCGAGTCTGTCATTCAGTATACAATGAACATCACAGACAGCGAGTCTGTCATTCAGTATACAATGAACATCACAGACAGCGAGTCTGTCATTCAGTATACAATGAACATCACAGACAGCGAGTCTGTCATTCAGTATACAATGAACATCACAGACAGCGAGTCTGTCATTCAGTATACAATGAACATCACAGACAGCGAGTCTGTCATTCAGTATACAATGAACATCACAGACAGCGAGTCTGTCATTCAGTATACAATGAACATCACAGACAGCGAGTCTGTCATTCAGTATCAATGAACATCATTGAATCCTTCAATAATGTACATGAACTAATACAACAGACAATTATTACGCACACACACACAATTATCTTACTCCAATTTCTTGAATTTCTCTCTCCCGGCAGCGACATATTGTTCCCCGCTCTGTAGATGGTCCAGGCAGGCCACCCGATGGCCCATTCGAGGGGTGTAGATGTTCCGAACCGCTCCAAACGGAGCCTGCACACCCCCCGTCACATCTCGAAGAAAAGTATCGAAATTGGACACTCTCTTTTGGTTTACCACTAACCGGCGAGCCTCGTAAAACGGATCTCCATTTCGATACACGAAAATGTTCTTCACAACAGGTTGCGATAGAAAACTGGGCTTTTCAGAGTTCATGACGATCGGGGTGAAAGTATCGAAGGCTGTGCTAGATCATTTCCCCACACAAATAAAGATGCATCCAATTTCAACGTAGTTGACCACTTCTGTTACAGGATAGGACGGTCGTCATTATCGATACGCCATTACCGGATATTTTAGGTCCATTCAGTCCACATTTTCAAATGAGCATCTGGAACTTCGCATAAAATAGTCCAACCTGAACGAAAGTTAGGCTACTTTGAAGTTAGCTGAGTTCTTCCAGCGTGCATGCTATCCAGGTAAATACTTCCTGGTACAAAATGTTTCTGAATGTAACGGGAACAACTTCATAAAAAGGCACATGCAGAGAGTCCGGTTGCGTGCCCCGTTATGCCCAGGTGACGGTAGAAGTCTCGTGTGTATCATACCGTTTTCCTACCGCTCAGCGCCAAGGTGTCACGGGAGGGCAGGTGTTGGAGCCGTTTCTATAGAAACACGCACAGTCACACCGCTTGTCACTAACTTACACCCCCCACAAGCAACAGGTGGGTTAATAACTCAACTAAAAAGAAGTGAATGGAATAGAAACGTTGTGAATGGGGAACAAGCCGTAAACACACGTCTAACTCTGTACAAAAAAAGTGAAGAGAATCCATTTACAAAATAAAAATCTATGGAACCTTTAAAGGCCCAATGCAGACGTTTTTATCTCAATATCAAATCATTTCTGGTTAACAATGAAGTATCTTACCGCAAGTGTTTTAAATTAAAATTGTTAAAAAAATAAAGAAACGTATTATTCGCAAATAGCATTTTCTCAAGCAAGAATGTTGCTAGGACTGTCTGGGAGTGGTCTGAATGGGGAGGGGGAAACTGAAAACGAGCTGTTATTGGCAGAAAGGTTTGGAACTCTCTTTCTTATTGGTCTATTAACTAATTAACCACATGGGGACGGTCACCATGTCTTTCCGAACAGCTCTCAACATTAAAGTGCATTTGCATAATTTTCACTATTTCACAGTATTATTCCAACCACCTAGTGTGGAAATATATCTAACACACAGCACTGGGCCTTTAAAGTTTGAAAAGTAATTTAGTTTTAATTAGATATCAAGGGACCAATTGGAGGTCCTGTGTTGGATCTTGAAAGTAGAAGAAAAACATGTTTGTTTTGGTGGACTATATATTGTGTTGCATGACAACAGAGATGCAGAACATTTCACAGTGTGTATGGCTCTCAAAGGTGCAATATGCAGAAATAGCTCCGACCATTTCCTGATTGTTAAAATTCGAACAGTTCGTCTAATTTCAGTTTATGTGACAAAACAAGCAGTCAATTGTGTAGAGAATCATTGGACCATCTAAGCTGCTGTGAAATATATTTTCCAAAACCCCGAAAAATTGAATGTTCAGCTGTTTTGAATCTGGTGTACAAAACCGAAACTAAAAGACACAAACGGGATATTTAAGAATGGGAGACAGCATAGAAATAGCACACATAGAAGATCTACTGCTTCTAGATTTATTTTCAATGATAATCACATATCTATAACTGACATTTCTACGTTAGTACCATTTGTGTTATTGCAAAAGGGACATATTGCAGCCTGAAACAACGAGGTTAGATCACACCAAGACAACAGAGGTGATGAATGTCATTTGTTATTTCTAAACTAATGCCTAATTTCCATGGTAAATTTACAATGACACGATTTTGCTAACATTAGATATTTCGTCAATTGTACATCATAGTAGCCATTACAGATTTATCCAGCTTTTTAATGCTTTAAAACCCCACAGAGAGATCACCTAAACGTCACAGCAACAGGATCACAGTGTGTTGTTACTGACAAGGCCACAAGATGGTGCCATAGTATTAGATGTTGAACCAGTCTTTCTCTCTCTCTCTCTCTGTCTCTCTGTCTGTCTCTCTCTCTCTCTCTCTCTCTCTCTCTCTCTCTGTCTCTCTCTCTCTCTCTCTCCTTCTCCCTCTCTCTCCCTCTCTCTCTCTTTCTCTCTGTCTCTCTCTCTCTTTCTCTCTCTGTCTCTCTCTCTCTCTCTCTCGCTCTCTCTCTCTCTCTCTTTCTCTCTCTCTCTCTCTCTCTCTGTCTCTCTCTCTCTTTCTCTCTCCTTCTCCCTCTCTCTCCCTCTCTCTCTCTTTCTCTCTGTCTCTCTCTCTCTTTCTCTCTCTGTCTCTCTCTCTCTCTCTCTCGCTCTCTCTCTCTCTTTCTCTCTCTCCTTCTCCCTCTCTCTCCCAGTATGTAAAGACACTAAATAAAAATATAAACCATTATTTCAAAATTATAGTTTTAACCATGGTTTGAGACTATACCGTGTTTGTTTACATTTACAATGTTTGTAAATGTAACAATTCTAACATTGAAATAAAACACGCTTCTATTTTGAGTTCTGCTGGGGCGTGACAGTTGAACTAAAGCGCACATGAGGCATTTAGGAGAATCAATGGGTATATGTCATTCATTTAAAATGCCAAGAATGGCTACAGTAATGTTAAGATAACACCATCCAAGCTTTCAAAGAGCAATGCCAATGCACACCATTTGAGGATATAGCCTAAATCTCCTATTTTAACAATAAAAAAACACAATTTGTTAAATGGGATATAGCCTAAGTCTCTCGATAAAACAATAAAAACATAATTTGTTAAACCCTATCTGTAACGGTTTTCTTCTGGGGAAAGAGAGGCGGACCAAAATGCAGCGTGGTTAGTTTTGTGCATCTTTAATAAAGATGAAAGTACAACAATCTACAAAACAAGAAACGTGAAAAAACCAAAACAGTCCTATCTGGTGCCACAAACACAAAGACAGGAACAATCACCCACAAAACCCAACACAAAACAGGCTACCTAAATATGGTTCCCAATCAGAGACAATGACTAACACCTGCCTCTGATTGAGAACCATATCAGGCCAAACATAGAAATAGACAAACCAGACACACAACATAGAATGCCCACCCAGCTCACGTCCTGAACAACACTAAAACAAGGAAAACACACACGAACGATGGTCAGAACGTGACACTATCCTAGAGGTGGTTATTAGATGTAGTAATGACAGCAGTTAAACCCTATCCTAGAGGTGGTTATTAGATGTAGTAATGACAGCAGTTAAACCCCTATCATAGAGGAGGTTATTAGATGTAGTAATGACAGCAGTTAAACCCTATCCTAGAGGTGGTTATTAGATGTAGTAATGACAGCAGTTAAACCCTATCATAGAGGAGGTTATTAGATGTAGTAATGACAGCAGTTAAACCCTATCCTAGAGGTGGTTATTAGATGTAGTAATGACAGTAGTTAAACCCCTATCCTAGAGGTGGTTATTAGATGTAGTAATGACAGCAGTTAAACCCTATCCTAGAGGTGGTTATTAGATGTAGTAATGACAGCAGTTAAACCCTATCCTAGAGGTGGTTATTAGATGTAGTAATGACAGTAGTTAAACCCTATCCTAGAGGTGGTTATTAGATGTAGTAATGACGACAGTTAAACCCCTATCCCTAGAGGTGGTTATTAGATGTAGTAATGACAGCAGTTAAACCCTATCCCTAGAAATGGTTATTAGATGTAGTAATGACAGTAGTTAACCCCTATCCTAGAGGTGGTTATTAGATGTAGTAATGACAGCAGTTAACCTAATCTAGAGTGGTTATTAGATGTAGTAATGACAGCAGTTAAACCCCTATCCTAGAGGTGGTTATTAGATGTAGTAATGACAGCAGTTAAGCCCCTATCCTAGGGTTGGTTAGATTTATTAAACCCTATCCTAGATGTTATTAGATGTAGTAATGACAGCAGTTAAACCCTATCCTAGAGGTGGTTATTAGATGTAGTAATGACAGCAGCAGTTAAACCAGTTAAACCTATCCTAGGGTGGTTATTAGATGTAATGACAGCAGTTAAACCCCTATCCTAGGATTGGTTATTAGATGTAGTATATGACAGCAGTTAAACCCTATCCTAGAGGTGGTTATTAGATGTAGTAATGACATGCAGCAGTTAAACCCTATCCTAGAAGGAGGTTATTAGATGTAGTAATGACAGCAGTTAAACCCTATCCTAGAGGTGGTTATTAGATGTAGTAATGACAGCAGTTAAACCCTATCCTAGAGAGGTGGTTATTAGATGTAATAATGACAGCAGCAGTTAAACCCCTATCTGAGTTATTAGATGTAGTAATGACTGAAGTTAAACCCCTATCCTAGAGGTGGTTATTAGATGTAGTAATGACAGCAGTTAAACCCTATCCTAGAGGTGGTTATTAGATGTAGTAATGACAGCAGCAGTTAAACCCCTATCATAGAGGAGGTTATTAGATGTAGTAATGACAGCAGTTAAACCCCTATCATAGAGGTGGTTATTAGATGTAGTAATGACAGCAGCAGTTAAACCCCTATCATAGAGGTGGTTATTAGATGTAGTAATGACAGCAGTTAAACCCCTATCCTAGAGGTGGTTATTAGATGTAGTAATGACAGCAGTTAAACCCCTATCCTAGAGGTGGTTATTAGATGTAGTAATGACAGCAGTTAAACCCTATCCTAGAGGTGGTTATTAGATGTAGTAATGACAGCAGTTAAACCCTATCCTAGAGGTGGTTATTAGATGTAGTAATGACAGCAGTTAAACCCTATCCTAGAGGTGGTTATTAGATGTAGTAATGACAGTAGTTAAACCCCTATCCTAGAGGTGGTTATTAGATGTAGTAATGACAGTAGTTAAACCCCTATCCTAGAGGTGGTTATTAGATGTAGTAATGACAGCAGTTAAACCCCTATCATAGAGGAGGTTATTAGATGTAGTAATGACAGCAGCAGTTAAACCCTATCCTAGAGGTGGTTATTAGATGTAGTAATGACAGCAGTAGTTAAACCCTATCATAGAGGAGGTTATTAGATGTAGTAATGACAGCAGCAGTTAAACCCTATCCTAGAGGTGGTTATTAGATGTAGTAATGACAGCAGTTAAACCCTATCCTAGAGGTGGTTATTAGATTTAGTAATGACAGCAGTTAAACCCTATCCTAGAGGTGGTCATTAGATGTAGTAATGACAGTAGTTAAACCCCTATCCTAGAGGTGGTTATTAGATGTAGTAATGACAGCAGTTAAACCCTATCCTAGAGGTGAGTTGACTCAAAGTGCGAGAGAGAGCGAGAGAGAGAGAGAGAGAGAGAGAGAGAGAGAGAGAGGGAGAGAGAGGGGGGAGAGAAAGGAGGAGAAAGAGAGGAATAGAGAGTAGGGGAGAGAGAGATGGAGAGAGAGAGAGAGAGAGAGAGAGAGAGAGAGAGAGAGAGCGTTGGAGAGCGAGAGGAATAGGGAGTAGGGTGGAGAGAGAGAGGGGGGAGAAAGAAGGAGAGAGAGAGGAATAGAGAGTAGGGAGAGAGAGAGAGAGAGAGAGACGAGAGAGAGAGAGGAATAGAGAGTATGGGAGAGAGAGATAGAGAGAAGAAGAGAAAGAGGGAGAGAAAGAAGGAGAGAGAGAGAATAGAGAGTAGGGGAGAGAGAGATAGAGAGAAGAAGAGAAAGAGGAAGAGAAAGAAGAGAGAGAGAGGAATAGAGAGTAGGGGAGAGAAAGAGAGAGGGGGAGAAAGAAGGAGAGAGAGGAATAGAGAGTAGGGAGCAGAGAGAGAGAGAGAGAGAGAGAGAGAGAGAGAGAGAGTAGAGAGAGAGAGAGAGAGAGAGAGAGAGAGAGAGAGAGAGAGAGAGAGAGAACGAATGAGAGCGAGAGGAATAGGGAGTAGGGGGAGAGAGAGAGAGAGGGGAGAAAGAAGAGAGAGAGGAATAGGAGTAGGGGAGAGAGAGAGAGGGGGAGAAAGAAGGAGAGAGAGAGGAATAGAGAGTAGGGGGAGAGAGAGAGAGAGAGGGGGAGAGAAAGAAGGAGAGAGAGAGGAATAGAGAGTAGGGGGGAGAGAGAGAGGGGGGGGGGAGAAAGAAGGAGAGAGAGAGGAATAGAGAGTAGGGGAGAGAGAGAGCAGAAGATGATGACAGATTACGATGACATAAACAGCCACAATCACAGTGTAATTCCCCAAGGATTCCCGTCCGTGCATCACTTATGAAAATCCTCCTGGTCCTCTCCAAACACTGTTCTCTCATCCATAATCAGTTGGCTGCATTGTGTAGTCAAATCAATATAACCTGGAAATGACTAATGATGGTGTCTTCAACCTCCTCTTTCTTCTTCCCTACTTTAAAAAAAGATGCTTGTTGTCCTGCTTTTTAAATGATCAGTATTATCAATATTTCTTAAATGTTTTCTGGTGTTGTTATTGACCCCTCTACCAACAGCTGGCAGATCATTTTCTGAGACATCAACATGATTAGTATTGTGTGGTGTGGTGTGATTTGTTTTGTTGTGGTGTGTTGTGGGTGATTTGTTTTCCTGTGGTGAGGTGTGATTTGTTTTGTTGTGGTGTGCTTTGTTGTGTAGTGTTGTATTGTATTGTATTGTATGGTATTGTATTGTATTGTATTGTATTGTATTGTATTGTATTGTATGGTATTGTATTGTATTGTGACTCCTCACATAATGAACTGAGTGAATTCAGTACTGTTCCAGATATCTGGAAATGGCCAAACCAATTACCTTTACTGAGCTGTTGATGTTGTCCTTCTGGCAAAAATGACTTTAATGTCTATCTTGTCTTAAAGAGAAAACCTATTTCAGGTAGTCATTTTATACAGATTCAAACACAATTGTCTGTAGCCTGTGTTTGCCTGAAGAGTTGTTGAAGGGATGCAGAACAGTGTATTGGTTTATATGTCCTGTTGATTGGGCTGCGCTCTAGATAAAGGCCTCTAGCCTAAAGCCTATAGCCTCTGGCGTCTCTCTCTCTGTCTGTTTAAGCGGGGAGGGGGGTTATCAATCAAAAACATACATTTGTCTGAAGTGAATCCTGTCCTTAAAACCTCTTAATTAAGGATCCGCCCCTTTTTTTCTATTTTTTTCAGCCTAAAATTACTTACCCAAATCTAACTGCCTGTACCTCAGGCTCTGAAGCAAGGATATGCATATTCTTGGTACCATTTGAAAGGAAACACTGGAAATGGGAAATGTATGTAGGAGAATATGACACATTAGATCTGGTAAAAGATAATACAAAGAAAACAACTAACTTTAGTATTTTTTTTGTACCATCATCTTTGAAATGCAAGAGAACGGCCACAATGTATTATTCTGAAACTGCCTATTTCTCAGCCCCAGAATCTAGAATATGCATATAATTGTCAGATTACGATAGAAAACACTCTAAAGTTTCCAAAACGTTCAAAATATTGTCTGTGAGTATAACAGAACTGATATTGCAGGCGAAAACCTGAGGAAGTGCTGTTTTTCCTGAAAGCTCTCTGTTCCATTGCCTGCCTTCGATCCATTTAAAGGGATTCATTTTCCTATGGCTTCCACATGTTCTGAACAGTCTTTAGACATAGTTTCAGGCTTTTATTTTGAAAAATGACTGAAAGATCACATCGCGTCATTGTATGGCAGGGTGCCAGCTTGTGGCGTTTGCATGCGCAGCAACTTGGAGCAGACAATTTCTCTCTCTCCTATTGAAGAAGGTCGGATGAAATATTATCCATTATCATGTTTAAAAACAACCTGAGGATTGATTATAAAACATTTGACATGTTTCTCACGAACTTTAGGATACCTTTTGGAATTTTTAGTACCTGATTCTTGACCGCTTGAGCCTCTGGATTTCTGAACATAACGGGCAAACCAAATGGAGTATTTTGGATATAAAAATAATCTTTATGGAACAAAAGGAACATTTATTGTGTAACTGGGAGTCTCGTGAGTGCAAATATCCGAAGATCATCAAAGGTAAGCGATTCATTTTATTGCTTTTCTGACTTTCGTGACCAATCTACTTTGCTGCTAGCTGTTTGTAATGTTTTGTCTGCTGAGTGAGATGTCCTTACATAAACGCTTGGATAGCTTTCGCCGAAAAGCTTTTTTGAAATCTGACACGCCAGGTGGATTAACAACAAAATATTTTAAATATTATGATGGGCGCGTCAAGAAGTTAACAACTTTTCATGTTCAAAACTCTCCTCAAACAATAGCATTATATTCTTTCACTGTAATAGCTACTGTAAATTGGACAGTGCAGTTAGAATGAACAAGAATTTAAGCTTTCTGCCAATATCAGACATGTCTATGTCCTGGGAAATGTTCTTGTTACTTACAACCTCATGCTAATCACATTAGCCTACGTTAGCTCAACCGTCCTGCAGGGGATCCACCAATCCCGAAGAAGTTTAACATTGGATTTGATTGGATTGTTCAGAGGCTGGTTGCACTACCCACTGCAGATGGAGGTGCATTGTGGCTCATGGGAGCACCTGACCAAGATCCGTTTAGGAAAGGTGAGATGGAAGGCACTATGGAACTCACATACATAATGTGTTCTGCTTTCAATATAAGACCCTCTTCACTCTGTATAATGCACTACTTATGATGAGAGAGAGAGAGAGAGAGAGAGAGAGAGAGAGAGAGAGAGAGAGAGAGAGTATACCTAAACAAAATGTTGCAATGATCACCAGTGTTACTAGCAGTGTAAAACAACCATTAGGTAAACCAGGGGCTCCGAACAGACACTGGGACATGCCTTGTATTGTATTGCATACTCACCCAGCATAGTACATGTTTTGAATATTGAAGATTTTAGGTCACCTGGCAAACTTTATTTAGTATTTTTGTGATTTACAGTAGAAAATAAAACACCACAAGCCACCACTTCCTCCTCAGCATGAGTGTACCAGTATAACTTTAGACCGTCCCCTCGCCCATACCCGGGCGCGAACCAGGGACCCTCTGCACACATCAACAACTGTCACCCTCGAAGCATCTTTACCCATCGCTCCACAAAAGCCGCAGCCCTTCCAGAGCAAGGGGAACCACTACTTCAAAGTCTCAGAGCAAGTGGAACCTCTACTTCAAGGTCTCAGAGCAAGGGGAACCACTACTTCAAGGTCTCAGAGCAAGGGGGAACCACTACTTCAAGGTCTCAGAGCAAGGGGGAACCACTACTATCAAGGTCTCAGAGCAAGGGGAACCACTACTTCAAGGTCTCAGAGCAAGGGGGAACCACTACTTCAAGGTCTCAGAGCAAGGGGAACCACTACTTCAAGGTCTCAGAGCAAGGGGAACCACTACTTCAAGGTCTCAGAGCAAGGGGAACCACTACTTCAAGGTCTCAGAGCAAGGGGGAACCACTACTTCAAGGTCTCAGAGCAAGGGGGAACCACTACTTCAAGGTCTCAGAGCAAGGGGAACCACTACTTCAAGGTCTCAGAGCAAGGGGAACCACTATTTCAAGGTCTCAGAGCAAGGGAACCACTACTTCAAGGTCTCAGAGCAGGGGGAACCACTACTTCAAGGTCTCAGAGCAAGGGGGAACCACTACTTCAAGGTCTCAGAACAAGGGGAACCACTACTTCAAGGTCTCAGAGCAAGTGGGAACCACTACTTCAAGGTCTCAGAGCAAGTGGGAACCACTACTTCAAGGTCTCAGAGCAAGGGGAACCACTACTTCAAGGTCTCAGAGCAAGTGGGAACCACTACTTCAAGGTCTCAGAGCAAG
Organism: Oncorhynchus nerka; assembly: GCF_034236695.1. Classification (NCBI taxonomy): domain Eukaryota; kingdom Metazoa; phylum Chordata; class Actinopteri; order Salmoniformes; family Salmonidae; genus Oncorhynchus; species Oncorhynchus nerka. Next base: position 8,050,054 of record NC_088409.1, on the reverse strand, counting down.
GGGAACCACTACTTCAAGGTCTCAGAGCAAGGGGAACCACTACTTCAAGGTCTCAGAGCAAGGGGAACCACTACTTCAAGGTCTCAGAGCAAGGGGGAACCACTACTTCAAGGTCTCAGAGCAAGGGGAACCACTACTTCAAGGTCTCAGAGCAAGGGGAACCACTACTTCAAGGTCTCAGAGCAAGGGGAACCACTACTTCAAGGTCTCAGAGCAAGGGGGAACCACTACTTCAAGGTCTCAGAGCAAGGGGAACCACTACTTCAAGGTCTCAGAGCAAGTGGGAACCACTACTTCAAGGTCTCAGAGCAAGTGGGAACCACTACTTCAAGGTCTCAGAGCAAGGGGAACCACTACTTCAAGGTCTCAGAGCAAGTGGGAACCACTACTTCAAGGTCTCAGAGCAAGGGGAACCACTACTTCAAGGTCTCAGAGCAAGGGGAACCACTACTTCAAGGTCTCAGAGCGAGTGACGTCACCGATTGAAACACTATTTAGCACCACCGCTAACTAGCTAGCGTTTCACATCCGTTACATGAGCACATAAACATCTCGTCAAATACCATCTCAAGACAATACCAGTTCCCTCTATTGGTTACATTTAATACCATCTCAAGACAATACAAGCCCTCTATTGGTTACATTTAATACCATCTCAAGACAATACAAGCCCCTCTATTGGTTACATTTTCTAATACCATCTTCAAGACAATACAAGCCCCTCTATTGGTTACATTTAATACCATCTCAAGACAATACAAGCCCCTCTGTTGGTTACATTTAATACCATCTCAAGACAATACAAGCCCCTCTATTGGTTACATTTGATACCATCTCAAAACAGTACAAGCCCCTATTGGTTACATTTAATACCATCTCAAGACAATACAAGCCCCTCTAAAAGTTACATTTAATACGATCTCAAGACAATACAAGCCCCTCTATTGGTTACATTTAATACCATCCAAGACAATACAAGCCCCTCTATTACATTTCTAATACCATCTCAAGACAATACAAGCCCCTCTATTGGTTACATTTGATACCATCTCAAACAGTACAAGCCCCTTCTATTGGTTACATTTAATACCATCTCAAGACAATACAAGCCCCTCTATTGGTTACATTTAATACCATCTCAAGACAATACAAGCCCCTCTATTGGTTACATTTGATACCATCTCAAAACAGTACAAGCCCCTCTATTGGTTACATTTGATACCATCTCAAAACAGTACAAGCCCCTCTAAAAGTGACATTTAAATTACACAAATACAGTATACAGAATACACGTAATAGATTACAGTACATATGTCATTTAAAATAAAATAAAAGCTGCTTTTAAACATTATTGAATATTTTAACACTTTCCTGTTAGCAATTAAACCTGATGTGCTTTGTAGAGAAACTCAGATAATTGGCTGTTAGCTGTTTCTGTTTCCAAATAGCCTGTAAAGAGACGTACGATGGAGAGCTATGGCCATGTTACACCAACACATCTTGGTATTTTATTAGGATCCCTGTTAACAATTAAACCTGATGTGCTTTGTAGAGAAACTCAGATAATTGGCTGTTAGCTGTTTCTGTTTCCAAATAGCCTGTTAAGAGACGTCTGATGGAGAGCTATAGCCATGTTACCCGACACATCTTGGTGTTTTATTAGGATC
>NC_088409.1:8034473-8047887 GCF_034236695.1 Oncorhynchus nerka | reverse complement strand
ACCTTACCTTACCCCACCTTACCTTATATTACCTTACTCTACCCTACCTTACCCCTCTTACCTTACCTTACCTTACCTTACCTTACCCTACCTTACCCTACCTTACCTTACCCTACCTTACCTTACCTTACCTTACCTTACCCTACCCTACCCTACCTTACCTTACCTTACCCTACCTTACCTTACCCTACCTTACCCTACCTTACCCTACCCTACCCTACCCTACCTTACCCTACCCTACCCTACCCTACCTTACCTTACCTTACCTTACCCTACCTTACCTTACCTTACCTTACCTTACCCTACCTTACCTTACCCTACCTTACCTTACCCTACCTTACCTTACCCTACCTTACCTTACCTTACCTTACCCTACCTTACCTTACTCTACCTTAGTGTATTTATTGTCCTTTCCCATTGGTTTCCACAGCTCCAACACTGGATGGTGATCTGAGCCCAGGAAGAAGACAGGGGTCTGTTCACATGGAGGATGGATGGATAGAGAGAGGGAGGGAGGGAGGGAGGGAGAGAGAGAGGGAGAGAGGAGGGAGGGAGGGAGGGAGGGAGGGACTGGGAGGGATGGATAGAGAGAGAGAGGGAGGGATGGATAGAGAGAGAGAGGGAGGGAGGGAGGGAGGGAGGGAGGGATGGACCCTAGAGGAGGGAGGGAGGGATGGATAGAGAGAGAGAGAGAGAGGGATGGAGAGAGGGGAGGGAGGGAGGGAGGGGGAGGGATAGAGAGAGAGGGAGGGAGAGATAGAGGAGGGAGGGAGGGAGGAGGGAGGGAGAGGGAGGGAGGGAGGGAGGGGAGGGATGGATAGAGAGAGGGAGGGAGGGATGGATAGAGAGAGGGAGGGAGGGAGGGATGGATAGAGAGGGAGGGAGGGAGGGAGGGAGGGAGGGAGGGGAGGGAGAGGAGGGAGGGATAGGGAGGGAGGGAGGGATAGATGGAGAGGGAGGGAGAGGGAGGGAGAGGAGGGATAGAGAGAGTGGCTCAATGGAGATAGGGGAGGGAGGGAGGGAGGGATGGATGGGAGGGGGAGGGAGGGAGGGAGGGAGGGAGGGAGGGAGGGAGGGAGGGAGGGAGGGAGGGAGGGAGGGAGGGAGGGAGGGATAGAGAGAGGGAGGGAGGGAGGGATGGATAGAGAGGGGAGGGAGGGAGGGAGGGATGGAGAGGGAGGGAGGGATGGATAGAGAGAGGGAGGGAGGGAGGGATGGATGGATAGAGTGAGCGATGGATGGCTAGAGTGAGGGAAGGATGGATGGATGGATAGAGAGAGTGATGGAGGGATAGAGTGAGGGATGGATGGAGGGATAGAGTGAGGGATGGATGGCTAGAAGGAGGCACAGCAGACATGTGAAGAGAGTTTATACTGTAACAAGAGGAGAGAGAAGTGTTTGAAATGCCAACCAAGCTGTCAAATCGTAGTGGTCTTTAATTTCCTCAATGGACGTGTGGTTGTGTGCTGTGATCTAGATCAGGATGTTGGTGACGTTCGGTCAAAATATCAATCTTAAACAATGACTGTTATGATTATGGATAATACACCAATATATTCATGTTTATTTTGTGAGCTGAGAAAAATCTGACTATTTGGTTTAGTGTAAAATCCTGATGAAAAATATGATATGATTATCTGTTGTAGAGGTAACTAAGCGAAATAGTATTTATTACAGAAACAACATAGCCAATAATAAAATGACATTACTGTATTTAACTGTATCTGGAAGTGTACATGTTTTAAGTTAAGTTTGTGACAACATATACCCGTTACATAGTAAGCTAGCTTTTTTATATTTTGCCAACAGTTTCCTTTTGACACTTCAAAAATGTGTTGTCTGTTACGTCTCTTCTGAAAATGTTTTCAAATGTACCGGGGGGTCCAAAACAATTGACACCCTTGATAAAGATGAGAAAAAATAAACATCAAATAAATGATTTAAATACTGAGCTATATTGTATGTTCATTTTTTATATTTTTTATTATTTTATACTAATACAATTGCTGAGAGAAAGATCATTTTGTTTAAACTTTTTCCTCAAAGGTAGGCGCCAAAATAAATTGACATAATAATAATTATAATAATATTATTATTCATATTAATTATAATTATTAAATAATTGTCTTGGTACTGAGTAAAGTTCATTTTGCCGTTGACCTTGTTAACAAGGATCCCAGGACCAGTGGAGGCTAAACAGCCCCATAACATCACAGATCCACCACCATGTTTTACAGGTATGACCTTAACAAGGACCCCAGGACCAGTGGAGGCTAAACAGCCCCATAACATCACAGATCCACCACCATGTTTTACAGGTATAACCTTAACAAGGATCCCAGGACCAAGTGATACAGGACCATGTTTTGGAGGCTAAACAGTTAACATCACAGATCCACCACCATGTTTTACAGGTATAACAACAAGGATCCTACCAGTGGAGGCTAAACATGTTAACATCACAGATCCACCACCATGTTTTACAGGTATAACCTTAACAAGGATCCCAGGACCAGTGGAGGCTAAACAGCCCCATAACATCACAGATCCACCACCATGTTTTACAGGTATAACCTTAACAAGGATCCCAGGACCAGTGGAGGCTAAACAGCCCCATAACATCACAGATCCACCACCATGTTTTACAGGTATAACCTTAACAAGGATCCCAGGACCAGTGGAGGCTAAACAGCCCCATAACATCACAGATCCACCACCATGTTTTACAGGTATAACCTTAACAAGAGATCAGCCCCATAACATCACAGATCCACCACCATGTTTTACAGGTATAACCTTAACAAATCCCAGGACCAGTGGAGGCTAAACAGCCCCATAACATCACAGATCCACCACCATGTTTTACAGGTATAACCTTAACAAGGATCCCAGGACCAGTGGAGGCTAAACAGCCCCATAACATCACAGATCCACCACCATGTTTTACAGGTATAATAACAAGGATCCCAGGACCAGTAGCCCCATAACATCACAGATCCACCACCATGTTTTACAGGTATGATTTAACAAGGATCCCAGGACCAGTGGAGGCTAAACAGCCCCATAACATCACAGATCCACCACCATGTTTTACAGGTTTTATAAACAGCCCCATAACATCACAGATCCACCACCATGTTTTAATAACAAGGATCCCAGGACCAGTGGAGGCTAAACAGCCCCATAACATCACAGATCCACCACCATGTTTTACAGGTATAACCTTAACAAGGATCCCAGGACCAGTGGAGGCTAAACAGCCCCATAACATCACAGATCCACCACCATGTTTTACAGGTATGGTAACAAGGATCCCAGGACCAGTGGAGGCTAAACAGCCCCATAACATCACAGATCCACCACCATGTTTTACAGGTATAACCTAACAAGGATCCCAGGACCAGTGGAGGCTAAATAACCCCATAACATCACAGATCCACCACCATGTTTTACAGGTATGTTAACAAGGATCCCAGGACCAGTGGAGGCTAAACAGCCCCATAACATCACAGATCCACCACCATGTTTTACAGGTATAACCTAACAAGGATCCCAGGACCAGTGGAGGCTAAACAGCCCCATAACATCACAGATCCACCACCATGTTTTACAGGTATAACCTTAACAAGGATCCCAGGACCAGTGGAGCTAAACAGCCCCATAACATCACAGATCCACCACCCATAACATCCCAGGACCAGTGGATCCACCACCATGTTTTACAGGTATAACCTTAACAAGGATCCCAGGACCAGTGGAGGCTAAACAGCCCCATAACATCACAGATCCACCACCATGTTTTACAGGTATAACCTTAACAAGGATCCCAGGACCAGTGGAGGCTAAACAGCCCCATAACATCACAGATCCACCACCATGTTTTACAGGTATAACCTTAACAAGGATCCCAGGACCAGTGGAGGCTAAACAGCCCCATAACATCACAGATCCACCACCATGTTTTACAGTAGGTATGAGGTTATTTTCATGTCAACCAACAGATGTATACACCTGTAATTTGATACATCACACTGGCACATGGACTGGAACCGATGCTTTGGTCAGGGTAGCCTAGTGGTTAGAGCGTTGGACTAGTAACCGAAAGGTTGCAAGTTCGAATCCCCGAGCTGACAAGGTACAAATCTGTCGTTCTGCCCCTGAACAGGCAGTTAACCCACTGTTCCTAGGCCGTCATTGAAAATAAGAATTTGTTCTTAACTGACTAAAAGTTTTAAAAAAATTAAAAAGATGATGACATGGAAATGAATATCTCTGGCCACGTACACCAGTGGTGGGCGTGGCGTTGAAAATGAGAATTCACAAGCAGAGAAGAACCCCGTACCTACTGTAAAATATTGTGCTGGATCTTTGATGCTATGGGACTAAATTGCTTCCACTGGTCCTGGGATCCTTGTTATGGTCAACAGCATCATGATCTTTACCCAGAACCAAGACATTTTATCCAAACACCCTGGTTGTCTCTGTTAGGAGGCTGAAACTTGGTCACAAGACAATAACCCCAAGCACACGTCAAAATCCACAAAGAAATGATTCATTAGCCACAAAAATCAACATTTTTTGCAATGGTCCTCTCAGTCTCCAGACTTGAACCCCATTGAAAACCTGTGGTGTGAATTGAAGAGAGCCGGTCCATAAGCACAGACAGAGGATATCAAGGATCTGAAAGGATTCTGTATGGAGGACTGTTCTAAGATCCCTCACAATGTGTTCTAGAATCTTAGAAAACATTCTAGAATAAGTCTCAGTACCTTTTATCCTCACAAGGTGTTCTAGAATCTCAGAAAACATTCTAGTAAAAGGCTCAGTGTGCGCTATATTTGCAAGGTTAGACATGGAAAAGTATTGAGAAAACATTCTCACAGCAATTGTATTAGTATAAATAATGTCATTTCCCAGTTTGTTGTTAATATAGCTCAGTATTTATTCATTTTATACAGTCATGTTTTGCTCCTCTTTATCAAGGGGGTCAGTCATTTCAGGGTGTTTATATATTATATTATTATGGCAACTTAAGCAACACAAAATGACCTGTGTTTAGTAACAAAACTCTTCAGGTCTGTCATGTGGCGCGGTGGTCTAAGACACTGCATCTCAGTGCTAGAGGTGTCACTACAGACACCCTGGTTCAGCGGTCTAAGACACTGCATCTCAGTGCTAGAGGTGTCACTACAGACACCCTGGTTCAATTCCAGGCCGTGTATCACAACTGGCCGTGATTGGAAGTCCCATAGGGTGGTGCACAATTGGCCCGGCATCGTCCGAGTTTGGCAGGTGTAAGCCGTCGTTGTAAATAAGAATTTGCTCTTAACCCCCTAGTTCAATTCAAAAACATAGATATTAAATAGAAGCTTGACTTAAATCAATTCCAGAAGGACAGTCTTTGAAAAGATAATCTTCAAAACTCTAAAATCTCTTTCTTTAAAAAAGTGATCTCAATATGTACGACTTTCAAGACAGCCCCTAAGATAACATGCTAGTTGTCTCAAGCCCTGTGTTCCATTTACCCAATGAATATGACCAAGACAGCCCCTAAGATAACATGCTAGTTGTCTCAAGCCCTGTGTTCCATTTACCCAATGAATATGACCAAGACAGCCCCTAAGATAACATGCTAGTTGTCTCAAGCCCTGTGTTCCATTTACCCAATGAATATGACCAATACAGTCCATTATTAACACGATGGACAGTTAGAAAAACATACATTTTTGTCCCTCCATGAATATCTAGCCGTATTAAATGGACTGACCTCAACCCAATAGCACCCTATTCCCTATATAGTGGACTGCTTTTGACCAGAGCCCTAGTCAAAAATAGTTCCCTGAATAGGGAATAGGGTGCATCCAACATTATAGTTTTAGTGCCATACTGTAGTGCACTAGAATCCAAGTAAACCAAAGACAATTGGCGTGGACACAGAGCTATATATAACGAGGTGGGTTTATATAGTCCTGTTTCTCTATCTTCTCTGTATGGGGAACTTGTACAAGGTGTGAAATTTAAAAAAAAATTTTTTTTTATGCATATCTAGTTCCCCTGAGAGTGAGCAGAACAAAATATTTTCACCTTGTCGTCTCGGGGATTCGATCCGGAAAATCTTTCAATTGCAGGCCCAAACGCTCCTAATCCACCAGGCTACCTGCCTGATCTATGGTTCCCCTGTTACAGAGATAATATACAGTTAATGAAGATGTCTTATTGACTGGCACAACGCCTCTATTTGGCCTAGATCATCTGGGTGTTTGTATTGATTTGTGGGCTACGTGTGCCTTTAAAAAACAATGTATGTAGTTCTGTCCTTGATCTGTTGTTGTCTATTAATGTTCTGTATTATGTCATGTTCTGTGTTGGACCCCAAGGAAGAGTAGCTGTTGCTTTAGCAGTAACTAATGGGGATCCTAATAAAACACCAAGATGTGTTGGTGTAACATGGCCATAGCTCTCCATCGTACGTCTCTTAACAGGCTATTTGGAAACAGAAACAGCTAACAGCCAATTATCTGAGTTTCTCTACAAAGCACATCAGGTTTAATTGTTAACAGGGATCCTAATAAAATACCAAGATGTGCTGGGTAACAGGCTAGCTTTCAGGTCTCTTAAAGGCAGAAACAGAAACAGCTAACAGCCAATTATCTGAGTTTCTCTACAAAGCACATCAGGTTTAATTGTTAACAGGGATCCTAATAAAACACCAAGATGTGTCGGGTAACATGGCTATAGCTCTCCATCAGACGTCTCTTAACAGGCTATTTGGAAACAGAAACAGCTAACAGCCAATTATCTGAGTTTCTCTACAAAGCACATCAGGTTTAATTGTTAACAGGGATCCTAATAAAATACCAAGATGTGTTGGTGTAACATGGCCATAGCTCTCCATCAGACGTCTCTTAACAGGCTATTTGGAAACAGAAACAGCTAACAGCCAATTATCTGAGTTTCTCTACAAAGCACATCAGGTTTAATTGCTAACAGGAAAGTGTTAAAATATTCAATAATGTTTAAAAGCAGCTTTTATTTTATTTTAAATGACATATGTACTGTAATCTATTACGTGTATTCTGTATACTGTATTTGTGTAATTTAAATGTCACTTTTAGAGGGGCTTGTACTGTTTTGAGATGGTATCAAATGTAACCAATAGAGGGGCTTGTACTGTTTTGAGATGGTATTAAATGTAACCAATAGAGGGGCTTGTATTGTCTTGAGATGGTATTAAATGTAACCAATAGAGGGGCTTGTATTGTCTTGAGATGGTATTAAATGTAACCAATAGAGGGGCTTGTACTGTTTTGAGATGGTATCAAATGTAACCAATAGAGGGGCTTGTATTGTCTTGAGATGGTATTAAATGTAACCAATAGAGGGGCTTGTATTGTCTTGAGATGGTATTAAATGTAACCAATAGAGGGGCTTGTATTGTCTTGAGATCGTATTAAATGTAACTTTTAGAGGGGCTTGTATTGTCTTGAGATGGTATTAAATGTAACCAATAGAGGGGCTTGTACTGTTTTGAGATGGTATCAAATGTAACCAATAGAGGGGCTTGTATTGTCTTGAGATGGTATTAAATGTAACTTTTAGAGGGGCTTGTATTGTCTTGAGATGGTATTAAATGTAACCAATAGAGGGGCTTGTATTGTCTTGAGATGGTATTAAATGTAACCAATAGAGGGGCTTGTATTGTCTTGAGATGGTATTAAATGTAACCAATAGAGGGGCTTGTATTGTCTTGAGATGGTATTAAATGTAACCAATAGAGGGGCTTGTATTGTCTTGAGATGGTATTTGACGAGATGTTTATGTGCTCATGTAACGGATGTGAAACGCTAGCTAGTTAGCGGTGGTGCTAAATAGTGTTTCAATCGGTGACGTCACTCGCTCTGAGACCTTGAAGTAGTGGTTCCCCTTGCTCTGAGACCTTGAAGTAGTGGTTCCCCTTGCTCTGAGACCTTGAAGTAGTGGTTCCCACTTGCTCTGAGACCTTGAAGTAGTGGTTCCCCTTGCTCTGAGACCTTGAAGTAGTGGTTCCCCTTGCTCTGGAAGTGGCTGCTGGACCTTTTGGTTCCCCTTGGAGACCGTAGTGGTTCCCCCTTGCTCTGAGACCGATGCTTCGAGGGTGACTGCTCTGACCTTGAGTGGTTCCCCTTGCTCTGAGACCAGAGGGTCCCTTGTTCTGAGACCCGGGTATGGGCGAGGGGTAGTGGTTCCCCTTGCTCTGAGACCTTAGTAGTGGTTCCCCTCATGCTGAGTGGTTCCCTTGCTCTGAGAGGAAGTGGTGCCTTGCTCTGGTGTTTTATTTTCTACTGTAAATCCTTGCTCAAAAATACTAAATAAAGTTTGCCAGGTGACCTAAAATCTTCCCAATATTCAAAACATGGTTCCCCCTATGCTGGGTGAGTAGTGGTTCCAATACAATACAAGGCATGTCCCAGTGTCTGTTGAAGTAGTGGTTCCCCTGGTTTACCTAATGGTTGTTTTGCTCTGAGACCTAGTAACACTGGTTATCATTGCAACATTTTGTTTAGGTATGGTTCCCCTTGCTCTCTAGTGGTTCCCCCTGCTCTCTGAAGTAGTGGTTCCCCCTCTCTCTGAGACCTTCTAGTCTGGTTCCCCCTCTCTGAGACCTCTAGTGGTTCCCTCTGCTCTGAGACCTTCTAGTGGTTCCCTTGCTCTGAGACCTTGAAGTAGAGGTTCCACTTGCTCTGAGACTTTGAAGTAGTGGTTCCCCTTGCTCTGGAAGGGCTGCGGCTTTCTCGATGGGTAAAGATGCTTCGAGGGTGACAGTTGTTGATGTGTGCAGAGGGTCCCTGGTTCTCGCCCGGGTATCTCTAAAGTTATACTGGTACACTCATGCTGAGGAGGAAGTGGTGGCTTGTGGTGTTTTATTTTCTCTCTAAATCTCAAAAATACTAAATAAAGTTTCTCCTGACCTAAAATCTTCAATATTCAAAACATGTACTATGCTCTGAGTATGCAATCAATCAAGGCATGTCCCAGTCTCTGTTCGGAGCCCCTGGTTTACCTAATGGTTGTTTTACACTGCTAGTAACACTGGTGATCATTGCAACATTTTGTTTAGGTATCTCTCTCTCTCTCTCTCTCTCTCTCTCTCTCTCTTTCTCCCTCTCTCTCTCTCATCATAAGTAGTGCATTATACAGAGTGAAGAGGTTCTTATATTGAAAGCAGAACACATTATGTATGTGAGTTCCATAGTGCCTTCCATCTCACCTTTCCTAAATGTATCTTGGTCAGGTGCCCCCATGAGCCATAATGCACCTCCATCTGCAGTGGGTAGTGCAACCAGCCTCTGAACAATCCAATCAAATCCAATGTTAAACTTCTTCGGGATTGGTGGGTCCCCTGCAGGACGGTTGAGCTAACGTAGGCTAATGCGATTAGCATGAGGTTGTAAGTAACAAGAACATTTCCCAGGACATAGACATGTCTGATATTGGCAGAAAGCTTAAATTCTTGTTCATTCTAACTGCACTGTCCAATTTACAGTAACTATTACAGTGAAATAATATAATGCTATTGTTTGAGGAGAGTTTTGAACATGAAACCCAGTTGATAATTTTTCAACATCCGCTGAATTGCAGAGCGCCCATCATAAAAATATTTAAAATATTTTGTTGTTAATCCACCTGGCGTGTCAGATTTCAAAAAAGCTTTTCGGCGAAAGCTATCCAAGCGTTTATGTAAGGACATCTCACTCAGCAGACAAAACATTACAAACAGCTAGCAGCAAAGTAGATTGGTCACGAAAGTCAGAAAAGCAATAAAATGAATCGCTTACCTTTGATGATCTTCGGATATTTGCACTCACGAGACTCCCAGTTACACAATAAATGTTCCTTTTGTTCCATAAAGATTATTTTTATATCCAAAATACCTCCATTTGGTTTGCCCGTTATGTTCAGAAATCCAGAGGCTCAAGCGGTCACAACCAGGCAGACGAAAATTCCAAAAGGTATCCGTAAAGTTCGTAGAAACATGTCAAATGTTTTTTATAATCAATCCTCAGGTTGTTTTTAAACATGTATAATGGATAATATTTCATCCGGACCTTCTTCAATAGGAGAGAGAGAAATTGTCTGCTCCAAGTTGTTGCGCATGCAAAACGCTGCTGGCACCCAGCCATACAATGACGCGATGTGATCTTTCTCGGTCATTTTTCAAAATAAAAGCCTGAAACTATGTCTAAAGACTGTTCAGAACATGTGGAAGCCATAGGAAAATGAATCCCTTTAAATGGATCGAAGGCAGGCAATGGAACAGAGAGCTTTCAGGAAAAACAGCACTTCCTCAGGTTTTCGCCTGCAATATCAGTTCTGTTATACTCACAGACAATATTTTGAACGTTTTGGAAACTTTAGAGTGTTTTCTATCCTAATCTGACAATTATATGCATATTCTAGATTCTGGGGCTGAGAAATAGGCAGTTTCAGAATAATACATTGTGGCCGTTCTCTTGCATTTCAAAGATGATGGTACAAAAAAAATACTAAAGTTAGTTGTTTTCTTTGTATTATCTTTTACCAGATCTAATGTGTCATATTCTCCTACATACATTTCCCATTTCCAGTGTTTCCTTTCAAATGGTACCAAGAATATGCATATCCTTGCTTCAGAGCCTGAGGTACAGGCAGTTAGATTTGGGTAAGTAATTTTAGGCGGAAAAAAATAGAAAAAAAGGGGCGGATCCTTAATTAAGAGGTTTTAAGGACAGGATTCACTTCAGACAAATGTATGTTTTTGATTGATAACCCCCCTCCCCGCTTAAACAGACAGAGAGAGACGCCAGAGGCTATAGGCTTTAGGCTAGAGGCCTTTATCTAGAGCGCAGCCCAATCAACAGGACATATAAACCAATACACTGTTCTGCATCCCTTCAACAACTCTTCAGGCAAACACAGGCTACAGACAATTGTGTTTGAATCTGTATAAAATGACTACCTGAAATAGGTTTTCTCTTTAAGACAAGATAGACATTAAAGTCATTTTTGCCAGAAGGACAACATCAACAGCTCAGTAAAGGTAATTGGTTTGGCCTTTTCCAGATATCTGGAACAGTACTGAATTCACTCAGTTCATTATGTGAGGAGTCACAATACAATACAATACAATACAATACAATACAATACAATACAACACTACACAACAAAGCACACCACAACAAAACAAATCACACCACAACAAAACAAAGCACACCACAACAAAACAAGTCACACCACAACACAACACATCACAACACACCACAGGAAAACAAATCACCCACAACACACCACAACAAAACAAATCACACCACACCACACAATACTAATCATGTTGATGTCTCAGAAAATGATCTGCCAGCTGTTGGTAGAGGGGTCAATAACAACACCAGAAAACATTTAAGAAATATTGATAATACTGATCATTTAAAAAGCAGGACAACAAGCATCTTTTTTTTAAAGTAGGGAAGAAGAAAGAGGAGGTTGAAGACACCATCATTAGTCATTTCCAGGTTATATTGATTTGACTACACAATGCAGCCAACTGATTATGGATGAGAGAACAGTGTTTGGAGAGGACCAGGAGGATTTTCATAAGTGATGCACGGATGGGAATCCTTGGGGAATTACACTGTGATTGTGGCTGTTTATGTCATCGTAATCTGTCATCATCTTCTGCTCTCTCTCTCCCCTACTCTCTATTCCTCTCTCTCTCCTTCTTTCTCCCCCCCCCTCTCTCTCTCTCTCTCCCCCCTACTCTCTATTCCTCTCTCTCTCCTTCTTTCTCTCCCCCCTCTCTCTCTCTCTCCCCCTACTCTCTATTCCTCTCTCTCTCCTTCTTTCTCCCCCCCCTCTCTCTCTCTCCCCCTACTCCCTATTCCTCTCTCTCTCCTTCTTTCTCCCCCCTCTCTCTCTCTCTCCCCCTACTCCCTATTCCTCTCGCTCTCATTCGTCTCTCTCTCTCTCTCTCTCTCTCTCTCTCTCTCTCTCTCTCCCCTACTCTCAATTCTCTCTCTCTCTCTCTCTCTCTCTCTCTCCCCTACTCTCTATTCTCTCTCTCTCCTTCTTTCTCCCCCTCTCTCTCTCTCTCCCCCTACTCTCTATTCCTCTCTCTCTCCTTCTTTCTCTTCCTCTTTCTCTTCTTCTCTCTATCTCTCTCTCTCCCCTACTCTCTATTCCTCTCTCTCTCCTTCTTTCTCTCCCTCTTTCTCTTCTTCTCTCTATCTCTCTCTCTCCCATACTCTCTATTCCTCTCTCTCTCTCTCCTCTCTCTCTCTCTCTCTCCCCTACTCTCTATTCCTCTCTCTCTCCTTCTTTCCCCCCCCCTCTCTCTCTCCACCCTACTCCCTATTCCTCTCGCTCTCCAACGCTCTCTCTCTCTCTCTCTCTCTCTCTCTCTCTCTCTCTCTCCATCTCTCTCTCCCCTCTCTCTATTCCTCTCTTTCTCCTCCTTTCTCTCCCCCCTCTCTCTCCCTCTCTCTCTCTCTCTCTCTCTCTCTCTCTCTCTCTCTCTCTCTCTCGCACTTTGAGTCAACTCACCTCTAGGATAGGGTTTAACTGCTGTCATTTCTACATCTAATAACCACCTCTAGGATAGGGTTTAACTGCTGTCATTACTACATCTAATAACCCCCTCTAGGATAGGGTTTAACTGCTGTCATTACTACATCTAATAACCACCTCTAGGATAGGGTTTAACTGCTGTCATTACTACATCTAATAACCACCTCTAGGATAAGGTTTAACTGCTGTCATTACTACATCTAATAACCACCTCTAGGATAGGGGTTTAACTGCTGTCATTTCTACATCTAATAACCACCTCTAGGATAGGGTTTAACTGCTGCTGTCATTACTACATCTAATAACCTCCTCTATGATAGGGGTTTAACTGCTGCTGTCATTACTACATCTAATAACCACCTCTAGGATAGGGGTTTAACTGCTGTCATTACTACATCTAATAACCTCCTCTATGATAGGGGTTTAACTGCTGTCATTACTACATCTAATAACCACCTCTAGGATAGGGTTTAACTGCTGTCATTACTACATCTAATAACCACCTCTAGGATAGGGTTTAACTGCTGTCATTACTACATCTAATAACCACCTCTAGGATAGGGTTTAACTGCTGTCATTACTACATCTAATAACCCCCTCTAGGATAGGGGTTTAACTGCTGTCATTACTACATCTAATAACCACCTCTAGGATAGGGTTTAACTGCTGTCATTACTACATCTAATAACCACCTCTAGGATAGGGTTTAACTGCTGTCATTACTACATCTAATAACCACCTCTAGGATAGGGGTTTAACTGCTGTCATTACTACATCTAATAACCACCTCTAGGATAGGGTTTAACTGCTGTCATTACTACATCTAATAACCACCTCT
>NC_088409.1:8021973-8029473 GCF_034236695.1 Oncorhynchus nerka | reverse complement strand
AATACGTTTCTTTATTTTTTTTTAACAATTTTAATTTAAAACACTTGCGGTAAGATACTTCATTGTTAACCAGAAATGATTTGATATTGAGATAAAAACGTCTGCATTGGGCCTTTAAAGGTTCCATAGATTTTTATTTTGTAAATGGATTCTCTTCACTTTTTTTGTACAGAGTTAGACGTGTGTTTACGGCTTGTTCCCCATTCACAACGTTTCTATTCCATTCACTTCTTTTTAGTTGAGTTATTAACCCACCTGTTGCTTGTGGGGGGTGTAAGTTAGTGACAAGCGGTGTGACTGTGCGTGTTTCTATAGAAACGGCTCCAACACCTGCCCTCCCGTGACACCTTGGCGCTGAGCGGTAGGAAAACGGTATGATACACACGAGACTTCTACCGTCACCTGGGCATAACGGGGCACGCAACCTGACTCTCTGCATGTGCCTTTTTATGAAGTTGTTCCCGTTACATTCAGAAACATTTGTACCAGGAAGTATTTACCTGGATAGCATGCACGCTGGAAGAACTCAGCTAACTTCAAAGTAGCCTAACTTTCGTTCAGGTTGGACTATTTTATGCGAAGTTCCAGATGCTCATTTGAAAATGTGGACTGAATGGACCTAAAATATCCGGTAATGGCGTATCGATAATGACGACCGTCCTATCCTGTAACAGAAGTGGTCAACTACGTTGAAATTGGATGCATCTTTATTTGTGTGGGGAAATGATCTAGCACAGCCTTCGATACTTTCACCCCGATCGTCATGAACTCTGAAAAGCCCAGTTTTCTATCGCAACCTGTTGTGAAGAACATTTTCGTGTATCGAAATGGAGATCCGTTTTACGAGGCTCGCCGGTTAGTGGTAAACCAAAAGAGAGTGTCCAATTTCGATACTTTTCTTCGAGATGTGACGGGGGGTGTGCAGGCTCCGTTTGGAGCGGTTCGGAACATCTACACCCCTCGAATGGGCCATCGGGTGGCCTGCCTGGACCATCTACAGAGCGGGGAACAATATGTCGCTGCCGGGAGAGAGAAATTCAAGAAATTGGAGTAAGATAATTGTGTGTGTGTGTGTCTGTTGTATTGTTCGTAATAATGATGTTCTGTTGAATGACAGACTCGCTGTCATGTTCATTGATACTGAAGACAGATTCAATGATGTTCATTGATACTGAATGACAGACTCGCTGTCTGTGATGTTCATTGTATACTGAATGACAGACTCGCTGTCTGTGATGTTCATTGTATACTGAATGACAGACTCGCTGTCTGTGATGTTCATTGTATACTGAATGACAGACTCGCTGTCTGTGATGTTCATTGTATACTGAATGACAGACTCTGTCTGTTCTGTGATGTTCATTGTATACTGAATGACAGACTCGCTGTCTGTGATGTTCATTGTATACTGAATGACAGACTCGCTGTCTGTGATGTTCATTGTATACTGAATGACAGACTCACTGTCTGTGATGTTCACATTTCAAGGTCGAGTTGACCTCACCCTACTGATGTTCCAATAACTATAAAATAGTGAAAACCCTAATTTGAACTGTTACAATTGGACAGTGTTCCCTAAACATGTAGGCCACTGCACCCACTTGAATTCTTTATCTGTAAAGCAGCTTTTTATTAAAGGCTTTGTAGAGATGGCATTTGGCCCACACTCCTTATATGGCATTTGGCCCACACTCCTTATATGGCATTTGGCATTTGGCCCACACTCCTTATATGGCATTTGGCCCACACTCCTTATATGGCATTTGGCCCACATTTCCTTATATGGCATTTGGCCCACACTCCTTATATGGCATTTGGCCCACACTCCTTATATGGCATTTGGCCCACACTCCTTATATGGCATTTGGCCCACACTCCTTATATGGCATTTGGCCCACACTTTATATGGCATTTGGCCCACACTCCTTATATGGCATTTGGCCCACACTCCTTATATGGCATTTGGCCCACACTCCTTATATGGCATTTGGCCCACACTCCTTATATGGCATTTGGCCCACACTCCTTATATGGCATTTGGCCCACACTCCTTATATGGCATTTGGCCCACACTCCTTATATGGCATTTGGCCCACACTCCTTATATGGCATTTGGCCCACACTCCTTATATGGCATTTGGCCCACACTCCTTATATGGCATTTGGCCCACACTCCTTATATGGCATTTGGCCCACACTCCTTATATGGCATTTGGCCCACACTCCTTATATGGCATTTGGCCCACACTCCTTATATGGCATTTGGCCCACACTCCTTATATGGCATTTGGCCCACACTCCTTATATGGCATTTGGCCCACACTCCTTATATGGCATTTGGCCCACACTCCTTATATGGCATTTGGCCCACACTCCTTATATGGCATTTGGCCCACACTCCTTATATGGCATTTGGCCCATATATGGCATTTGGCCCACACTTATATGGCATTTGGCCCACACTCCTTATAGAATCTATTCTTAGTAGTTGTATCCTCATATTTTATCACTGAAAGGTTTTTTTCATGATAATTGTCTCTCCGTTGTAAATTGCAGTTACTTAGATAGGAGCTTTGTAGAGATGGCACTGTGACATAGAGACATAGAGATGACGTTGTGACATAGAGACATAGAGATGACGTTGTGACATAGAGACATAGAGATGACGTTGTGACATAGAGACATAGAGATGACATTGTGACATAGAGATGACATTGTGACATAGAACATAGAGAGATGACATTGAGACATAGAGATGACATTGTGACATAGAGATGACATTGTGACATAGAAACATAGAGATGACATTGAGACATAGAGACATAGAGATGACATTGTGACATAGAGATGATACTGTGACATAGAGACATAGA
This sequence comes from Oncorhynchus nerka, assembly GCF_034236695.1. Lineage (NCBI taxonomy): Eukaryota > Metazoa > Chordata > Actinopteri > Salmoniformes > Salmonidae > Oncorhynchus > Oncorhynchus nerka. The sequence goes on along the minus strand of NC_088409.1, from coordinate 8,026,600 downwards.
GATGACATTGTGACATAGAGATGATAGAGATGACATTGAGACATAGAGATGACATGACATAGAGATGACATTGTGACATTTGGACCACACTCCTCCTAGACACATTATATGGCCTCCCGAGTGGCACAGCGGTCTAAGGCACTTGCATCTCAGTGCTAGAGGCGTCACAACAGACCCTGGTTTGATCCTTGGCTGTATCACAACCGGCCATGATCGGAAGGAGTCCCTGGACGACGCTGGGCTCACAGTTGGCCCAGCGTCGTCCGGGTTAAGGGAGGGTTTGGGTCTGGGTAGGGCCGTCATTGTAAAATAAGAATTTGTTATGAACGGACTTGCCTAGTTAAATAAATGTTAAATAAATAAAAAAACATTCTGTACAATGTCTGACCAATTAAACCACAGATAATTGCAGTTGTGTGTATAACTTTGTCCTTCCATTGTAATTGCAGTTGTGTGTATAACTTTGTCCTTCCATTGTAATTGCAGTTGTGTGTATAACTTTGTCCCTCCATTGTAATTGCAGTTATTCACAGATAGGGTCCAGAAAGAAGAGGATGCTCCTTACTTCTTCAGGGCAGGTGAGATGACTTGTTGCACTATCCACCATTCACACCACTTTACCAAGAGAAACTCACTAGACCTTGTCTTCTACTGGTCCTTTACCAAGATAAACTCACTAGACCTTGTCTTCTACTGGTCCTTTACCAAGAGAAACTCACTAGACCTTGTCTTCTACTGGTCCTTTACCAAGAGAAACTCACTAGACCTTGTCTTCTACTGGTCCTTTACCAAGAGAAACTCACTAGACCTTGTCTTCTACTGGTCCTTTACCAAGAGAAACTCACTAGACCTTGTCTTCTACTGGTCCTTTACCAAGAGAAACTCACTAGACCTTGTCTCCTACTGGTCCTTTACCAAGAGAAACTCACTAGATAGACCTTGTCTTCTACTGGTCCTTTACAAAGAGAAACTCACTAGACCTTGTCTTCTACTGGTCATTTACCAAGAGAAACTCACTAGACCTTGTCTTCTACTGGTCCTTTACCAAGAGAAACTCACTAGACCTTGTCTTCTACTGGTCCTTTACTAAGAGAAACTCACTAGACATTGTCTTCTACTGGTCCTTTACCAAGAGAAACTCACTAGACCTTGTCTTCTACTGGTCCTTTACTAAGAGAAACTCACTAGACATTGTCTTCTACTGGTCCTTTACCAAGAGAAACTCACTAGACCTTGTCTCCTACTGGTCCGAATAATAACAGGATATTGGCGTGCATGTAACCGTGGTAACCTGAATAATAACAGGATATTGGCGTGCATGTAACTGTGGTAACCTGAATAATAACAGGATATTGGCGTGCATGTAACCGTGGTAACCTGAATAATAACAGGATATTGGTGTGCATGTAACCGTGGTAACCTGAATAATAACAGGATATTGGTGTGCATGTAACCGTGGTAACCTGAATAATAACAGGATATTGGCGTGCATGTAACCATGGTAACCTGAATAATAACAGGATATTGGCATGTGCATGTAACCATGGTAACCTGAATAATAACAGGATATTGGCGTGCATGTAACATGTAACCGTGGTAACCTGAATAATAACAGGATATTGGTGTGCATGTAACCGTGGTAACCTGAATAATAACAGGATATTGGCGTGCATGTAACCGTGGTAACCTGAATAATAACAGGATATTGGCGTGCATGTAACCGTGGTAACCTGAATAATAACAGGATATTGGTGTGCATGTAACCGTGGTAACCTGAATAATAACAGGATATTGGCGTGCATGTAACCGTGGTAACCTGAATAATAACAGGATATTGTAACCTGAATAATAACGTGCATGTAACCGTGGTAACCTGAATAATAACAGGATATTGGCGTGCATGTAAACGTGTTCAGTGATGTTTGAGAAAGATCAGCTAAGTGAGAGGCGAATATACCAGTGTTTAGTCACCTCCTTTTTTGTGGTTTGTGAATAATCACTTTGTTGGCAGATCGGTGACTATGAATGACTAATGTAGTGATGATAATCAACCTCCTCCAATACAGATTTAAACCTGGAATAGCATCTTTAATCAAGCATTGTTGTCCGCCGCAGAGCGCCTCGTGGTCAGATCTCTCCCCACACACCGAGCGGTGGAGACAGTGATGTCACACGTCCGTAACCTCCTTGTCCAGCGCTAAGGGTTTTATTTACAATCAGTTTATTGGCAGAGGAGCAGCACCAAGCACACAGGCTGTGTTCCAAAAATGGCACTTGCAATCCTATGGAAGTGCACCACTTTTGACCAGGGACCATAGTGCTCTGGCCAAAAGGTAGGGCACTCTATAGGGAATAGGGTGTCATTTGGGACACAACCACTGCACGATTTCTGTTCTAATCATGACTAGTGGAGGTTTAATAGGCCAGTCTATTTATAAGAGCCACACTCACCGCTGTCATGTTCCTCTGATTGGTTCAATTAAAGAGGCTCTTAAACAACACTCAGAACCCTGGCTGTGACCAAACAGCCTGCTGCACTGAAGAGGAAGTAGGGCTAGGATGGACTGTTAACTGGGTTTAGGACTCTTCTCAAACAGTCTGCTGTGACCAAACAGCCTGCCGCACTTAAGAAGAAGTAGGGCTAGGATGGACTGTTAACTGGGTTTAGGACTCTTCCCAAACAGCCTGGTGGTGGTCTGTCTGCCGCACTGAAGAAGAAGTAGGGCTAGGATGGACTGTTAACTGGGTTTAGGACTCTTCCCAAACAGCCTGGTGGTGGTCTGTCTGCCGCACTGAAGAAGAAGTAGGGCTAGGATGGACTGTTAACTGGGTTTAGGACTCTTCCCAAACAGCCTGCTGTGGGTCTCTCTGCCACACTTAAGAGGAAGTAGGGCTAGGATGGACTGTTAACTGGGTTTAGGACTCTTCCCAAACAGCCTGGTGGTGGTCTGTCTGCCGCACTGAAGAAGAAGTAGGGCTAAGATGGACTGTTAACTGGGTTTAGGACTCTTCCCAAACAGCCTGCTGTGGGTCTCTCTGCCACACTGAAGAGGAAGTAGGGCTAAGATGGACTGTTAACTGGGTTTAGGACTCTTCCCAAACAGGCAGTTAACCCACTGTTCCTAGACCAGTTAACCCACTGTTCCTAGACCAGTTAACCCACTGTTCCTAGACCAGTTAACCCACTGTTCCTAGACCAGTAACCCACTGTTCCTAGGCCAGTTAACCCACTGTTCCTAGACCAGTTAACCCACTGTTCCTAGACCAGTTAACCCACTGTTCCTAGACCAGTTAACCCACTGTTCCTAGACCAGTAACCCACTGTTCCTAGGCCAGTTAACCCACTGTTCCTAGACCAGTTAACCCACTGTTCCCTGGTAGGCCGTCATTGTGAATAAGAATTTGTTCTTAACTGACTTGCCAAGTTAAATAAATCTCTCCTCTAATTTTAGCCTTATCCACAGGCTAAACCGGTGCCCCAGAGTCGAATCATTGTATCAGCCAGATTCCTGAAACCCATCAAAGAACCCTGTTCGATTTTGTAAGTTCAACTTGCATTTGTCCCTGTGTGAATGTGTCTGTGTGTTGTGTTAATATACAGGTATAACCCTACTACATCTGTGTGTTGTGTTAATATACAGGTAGAACCTACTACATCTGTGTGTTGTGTTAATATACAGGTAGAACCCTACTACATCTGTGTGTTGTGTTAATATACAGGTAGACCCTACTACATCTGTGTGTTGTGTTACTATACAGGTAGAACCCTACTACATCTGTGTGTTGTGTTAATATACAGGTAGAACCCTACTACATCTGTGTGTTGTGTTAATATACAGGTAGAACCCTACTACATCTGTGTGTTGTGTTAATATACAGGTAGAACCCTACTACATCTGTGTGTTGTGTTACTACATATGTTGTGGTAGTAGAACCCTACTACATCTGTGTGTTGTGTTAATATACAGGTAGAACCCTACTACATCTGTGTGTTGTGTTAATATACAGGTAGAACCCTACTACATCTGTGTGTTGTGTTAATATACAGGTAGAACCCTACTACATCTGTGTGTTGTGTTAATATACAGGTAGAACCCTACTACATCTGTGTGTTGTGTTAATATACAGGTAGAACCCTACTACATCTGTGTGTTGTGTTAATATACAGGTAGAACCCTACTACATCTGTGTGTTGTGTTAATATACAGGTAGAACCCTACTACATCTGTGTGTTGTGTTAATATACAGGTAGAACCCTACTACATCTGTGTGTTGTGTTAATATACATCTGTGTGTTGTGTTAATATACAGGTAGAACCCTACTACATCTGTGTGTTGTGTTAATATACAGGTAGAACCCTACTACATCTGTGTGTTGTGTTACTATACAGGTAGAACCCTACTACATCTGTGTGTTGTGTTACTATACAGGTAGAACCCTACTACATCTGTGTGTTGTGTTAATATACAGGTAGAACCCTACTACATCTGTGTGTTGTGTTAATATACAGGTAGAACCCTACTACATCTGTGTGTTGTGTTACTATACAGGTAGAACCCTACTACATCTGTGTGTTGTGTTAATATACAGGTAGACCCTACTACATCTGTGTGTTGTGTTACTATA
>NC_088409.1:7986973-8011973 GCF_034236695.1 Oncorhynchus nerka | reverse complement strand
CGACTGAGATACTAGAGGTACGACCGACTGAGATACTAGAGGTACGACCGACTGAGATACTAGAGGTACGACTGACTGAGATACTAGAGGTACGACTGACTGAGATACTAGAGGTACGACTGACTGAGATACTAGAGGTACGACTGACTGAGATACTAGAGGTACGACTGACTGAGATACTAGAGGTACGACTGACTGAGATACTAGAGGTACGACTGACTGAGATACTAGAGGTACGACTGACTGAGATACTAGAGGTACGACTGACTGAGATACTAGAGGTACGGCTGACTGAGATACTAGAGGTACGGCTGACTGAGATACTAGAGGTACGGCTGACTGAGATACTAGAGGTACGGCTGACTGAGATACTAGAGGTACGGCTGACTGAGATACTAGAGGTACGGCTGACTGAGATACTAGAGGTACGACTGACCGACTGAGATACTAGAGGTACGACTGACCGACTGAGATACTAGAGGTATGACTGACTGACTGAGATACTAGAGGTACGACTGACTGAGATACTAGAGGTACGACTGACTGAGATACTAGAGGTACGACTGACTGAGATACTAGAGGTACGGCTGACTGAGATACTAGAGGTACGGCTGACTGAGATACTAGAGGTACGACTGACTGAGATAGTAGAGGTACGACTGACTGAGTGAGATAGTAGAGGTACGACTGACTGAGTGAGATACTAGAGTTACGGCTGAGTGAGATACTAGAGGTACGGCCGACTGAGGTACTAGAGGTACGGCCGACTGAGATACTAGAGGTACGACCGACTGAGATACTAGAGGTACGACTGACTGAGATACTAGAGGTACGGCTGACTGAGATACTAGAGGTACGACTGACTGAGATACTAGAGGTACGACTGACTGACTGAGATACTAGAGGTACGGCCGACTGAGATACTAGAGGTAGCTGAGTGAGATACGGCCGACTGAGATACTAGAGGTACGACCGACTGAGATACTAGAGGTACGACCGACTGAGATACTAGAGGTACGGCTGACTGAGATACTAGAGGTACGACCGACTGAGATGCTAGAGGTACGACTGACTGACTGAGATACTAGAGGTACGACTGACTGACTGAGATACTAGAGGTACGACTGACTGACTGAGATACTAGAGGTACGACTGACTGACTGAGATACTAGAGGTACGACTGACTGAGATACTAGAGGTACGACTGACTGAGATACTAGAGGTACGACTGACTGAGATACTAGAGGTACGGCTGACTGAGATACTAGAGGTACGGCTGACTGAGATACTAGAGGTACGACTGACTGAGATACTAGAGGTACGGCTGACTGACTGAGATACTAGAGGTACGGCTGACTGACTGAGATACTAGAGGTAAACTGACTGAGATGCTAGAGGTACGGCTGACTGAGATACTAGAGGTACGACTGACTGACTGAGATACTAGAGGTACGACTGACTGAGATACTAGAGGTACGACTGACTGAGATACTAGAGGTACGACTGACTGAGATACTAGAGGTACGGCTGACTGAGATACTAGAGGTACGGCTGACTGAGATACTAGAGGTACGGCTGACTGAGATACTAGAGGTACGACTGACTGACTGAGATACTAGAGGTACGACTGACTGACTGAGATACTAGAGGTACGACTGACTGACTGAGATACTAGAGGTACGGCTGACTGAGATACTAGAGGTACGGCTGACTGAGATACTAGAGGTACGACTGACTGAGATACTAGAGGTACGGCTGACTGAGATACTAGAGGTACGACTGACTGAGATACTAGAGGTACGGCTGACTGAGATACGACGACTGACTGAGATACTAGAGGTACGACTGACTGACTGAGATACTAGAGGTACGACTGACTGAGATACTAGAGGTACGACTGACTGAGATACTAGAGGTACGACCGACTGAGATACTAGAGGTACGACCGACTGAGATACTAGAGGTACGACCGACTGAGATACTAGAGGTACGACTGACTGAGATACTAGAGGTACGACTGACTGAGATACTAGAGTACGACGACCGACTGAGATACTAGAGGTACGACTGACTGAGATACTAGAGGTACGACTGACTGACTGAGATACTAGAGGTACGACTGACTGACTGAGATACTAGAGGTACGACTGACTGACTGAGATACTAGAGGTACGACTGACTGAGATACTAGAGGTACGACTGACTGACTGAGATACTGACTGAGATATGTACGACTGACTGACTGAGATACTAGAGGCGACTGAGACTGACTGACTGAGATACTAGAGGTACGACTGACTGACTGAGATACTAGAGGTACGGCTGACTGACTGAGATACTAGAGGTACGACTGACTGAGATACTAGACTGAGTACGGCTGACTGAGATACTAGAGGTACGGACTGACTGAGATACTAGAGGTACGGCTGACTGAGATACTAGAGGTACGGCTGACTGAGATACTAGAGGTACGGCTGACTGAGATACTAGAGGTACGGCTGACTGAGATACTAGAGGTACGGCTGACTGAGATACTAGAGGTACGGCTGACTGAGTGAGATAGTAGAGGTACGACTGACCGAGATACTAGAGGTACGGCTGACTGAGATACTAGAGGTACGGCTGACTGAGATACTAGAGGTACGGCTGACTGAGATACTAGAGGTACGGCTGACTGAGATACTAGAGGTACGGCTGACTGAGATACTAGAGGTACGGCTGACTGAGATACTAGAGGTACGGCTGACTGAGATACTAGAGGTACGGCTGACTGAGATACTAGAGGTACGACTGACTGAGTGAGATAGTAGAGGTACGACTGACTGAGATACTAGAGTACGACTGACTGAGATACTGCGGCTGACTGAGATACTAGAGGTACGACTGACTGAGATACTAGAGGTACGACGACTGAGATACTAGAGGTACGACTGACTGAGATACTAGAGGTACGACGACTGACTGAGATACTAGAGGTACGACTGACTGAGATACTAGAGTACGACTGACTGAGATACTAGAGGCGACGACTGACTGAGATACTAGAGGTACGACTGACTGAGATACTGAGATGACTGAGATACTAGAGGACTGACTGACTGAGATACTAGAGGTACGACTGACTGACTGAGATACTAGAGGTACGACTGACTGACTGAGATACTAGAGGTACGACTGACTGACTGAGATACTAGAGGTATGCGACTGACTGACTGATACTAGAGGTACGACTGACTGACTGAGATACTAGAGGCAATGACTGACTGACTGAGATACTAGAGGTACGACTGACTGAGATACTAGAGGTACGACTGACTGACTGAGATACTAGAGGTACGACTGACTGACTGAGATACTAGAGGTACGACTGACTGACTGAGATACTAGAGGTACGACTGACTGAGATACTAGAGGTACGACTGACTGAGATACTAGAGGTACGACTGACTGAGATACTAGAGGTACGACTGACTGAGATACTAGAGGTACGACTGACTGAGATACTAGAGGTACGACTGACTGAGATACTAGAGGTACGACTGACTGAGATACTAGAGGTACGACTGACTGAGATACTAGAGGTACGACTGACTGAGATACTAGAGAGGTACGACTGACTGAGATACTAGAGGTGCGGCTGACTGAGATACTAGAGGTACGGCTGACTGAGATACTAGAGGTACGGCTGACTGAGATACTAGAGGTACGGCTGACTGACTGACTGAGATACTAGAGGTACGACTGACTGACTGAGATACTAGAGGTACGACTGACTGAGATACTAGAGGTACGACTGACTGAGATACTAGAGGTACGGCTGACTGAGATACTAGAGGTACGGCTGACTGAGATACTAGAGGTACGGCTGACTGAGATACTAGAGGTACGGCTGACTGAGATACTAGAGGTACGACTGACTGACTGAGATACTAGAGGTACGACTGACTGAGATACTAGAGGTACGACTGACTGAGATACTAGAGGGACGACTGACTGAGATACTAGAGGTACGACTGACTGACTGAGATACTAGAGGTACGACTGACTGACTGAGATACTAGAGGTAGACTGACTGAGATACTAGAGGTACGACTGACTGAGATACTAGAGGTACGACTGACTGACTGAGATACTAGAGGTACGACTGACTGAGATACTAGAGGTACGACTGACTGAGATACTAGAGGTTGAGTGAGATACTGACTGACTGAGATACTAGAGGTGCGACTGACTGAGATACTAGAGGTACGACTGACTGAGATACTAGAGGTACGGCTGACTGAGATACTAGAGTACGGCTGACTGACTGAGATACTAGAGGTACGACTGACTGAGATACTAGAGGTACGCTGACTGACTGAGATACTAGAGGTACTGACTGACTGAGATACTAGAGGTACGGACTGACTGAGATACTAGAGGTACGGCTGACTGAGATACTAGAGGTACGACGACTGAGATACTAGAGGTAAACGACTGACTGACTACTAGAGGAGATGACTAGAGATACTAGACAACGACTGACTGAGATACTAGAGGTACGACTGACTGACTGAGATACTAGAGTTACGACCGACTGAGATACTAGAGGTACGACTGACTGAGATACTAGAGGTACGACTGACTGACTGAGATACTAGAGGTACGACTGACTGACTGAGATACTAGAGGTACGACTGACTGACTGAGATACTAGAGGTACGACTGACTGAGATACTAGAGGTACGACTGACTGAGATACTAGAGGTACGGCTGACTGAGATACTAGAGGTACGACTGACTGACTGAGATACTAGAGGTACGACTGACTGAGATACTAGAGTACGACTGACTGACTGAGATACTAGAGGTACTGACTGACTGAGATACTAGAGGTACGGCTGACTGACTGAGATACTAGAGGTAAACTGACTGAGATGCTAGAGGTACGGCTGACTGAGATACTAGAGGTACGACTGACTGACTGAGATACTAGAGGTACGGACTGACTGAGATACTAGAGGTACGACTGACTGAGATACTAGAGGTGCGGACTGACTGAGATACTAGAGGCACGGCTGACTGAGATACTAGAGGTACGGCTGACTGAGATACTAGAGGTACGGCTGACTGAGATACTAGAGGTACGACTGACTGAGATACTAGAGGTACGACTGACTGACTGAGATACTGAGACTGAGATACTAGCGACTGACTGAGATACTAGAGGTACGGCTGACTGAGATACTAGAGGTACGACTGACTGACTGAGATACTAGAGGCACGACGACTGACTGAGATACTAGAGGTACGACTGACTGAGATACTAGAGGTACGACTGACTGAGATACTAGAGGTACGGCTGACTGAGATAGTAGAGGTACGACTGACTGAGATACTAGAGGTACGACTGAGATACTAGACTGACTGATACTAGAGGTACGACTGACTGAGATACTAGAGGTACGACTGACTGAGATACTAGAGGTACTGACCGACTGAGATACTAGAGGGCGACTGACTGACTGAGATACTAGAGGTACGACGACTGACTGAGATACTAGAGGTGCGACTGACTGAGATACTAGAGGTACGACCGACTGAGATACTAGAGGTACGACCTGACTGAGATACTAGAGGTACGACTGACTGACTGAGATACTAGAGGTACGACGACTGACTGACTGAGATACTAGAGGTACGACTGACTGATACTGAGATACTGAGATACGACTGACTGACTGAGATACTAGAGGTACGACTGACTGACTGAGATACTAGAGGTACGACTGACTGACTGAGATACTAGAGGTACGACTGACTGACTGAGATACTAGAGGTACGACTGACTGACTGAGATACTAGAGGTACGACTGACTGACTGAGATACTAGAGGTACGGCTGACTGAGATACTAGAGGTACGGCTGACTGAGATACTAGAGGTACGGCTGACTGAGATACTAGAGGTACGGCTGACTGAGATACTAGAGGTACGGCTGACTGAGATACTAGAGGTACGGCTGACTGAGATACTAGAGGTACGGCTGACTGAGATACTAGAGCTGGTACGGCTGACTGAGATACTAGAGGTACGGCTGACTGAGTGAGATAGTAGAGGTACGACTGACCGAGATACTAGAGGTACGGCTGACTGAGATACTAGAGGCGACGGCTGACTGAGATACTAGAGGCGACTGACTGGATACGACTGACTGAGATACTAGAGGCGACGGCTGACTGAGATACTAGAGGTACGGACTGACTGAGATACTAGAGGTACGCTGACTGAGATACTAGAGGTACGGCTGACTGAGATACTAGAGGCACGGCTGACTGAGATACTAGAGGTACTGACTGACTGAGATACTAGAGGTACGACGACTGACTGAGATACTAGAGGTACGACTGACTGAGATACTAGAATACGACTGACTGAGATACTAGAGGTACGGCTGACTGAGATACTAGAGGTACGACTGACTGAGATACTAGAGGTACGACTGACTGACTGAGATACTAGAGGTACGACTGACTGACTGAGATACTAGAGGTACGACTGACTGAGATACTAGAGGTACGACTGACTGAGATACTAGAGGTACGACTGACTGAGATACTGACGACTGACTGAGATACTAGAGGTACTGACTGACTGAGATACTAGAGGTACGACTGACTGACTGAGATACTAGAGGTACGACTGACTGACTGAGATACTAGAGGTACGACTGACTGACTGAGATACTAGAGGTACGACTGACTGACTGAGATACTAGAGGTACGACTGACTGACTGAGATACTAGAGGCTGAGTGAGATGCGACTGACTGAGATACTAGAGGTACGACCGACTGACTGAGATACTAGAGGAAATACGACTGACTGAGATACTAGAGGTACGACTGACTGACTGAGATACTAGAGGTACGACTGACTGACTGAGATACTAGAGGTACGACTGACTGACTGAGATACTAGAGTACGACTGACTGAGATACTAGAGGTACGACTGACTGAGATACTAGAGGTACGACTGACTGAGATACTAGAGTACGACTGACTGACTGAGATACTAGAGGTACGACTGACTGAGATACTAGAGGCACGACTGACTGAGATACTAGAGGTACGACTGACTGAGATACTAGAGATACGACTGACTGACTGAGATACTAGAGGCAACTGACTGACTGAGATACTAGAGGTACGACTGACTGAGATACTAGAGGTACGACTGACTGAGATACTAGAGGTACGACTGACTGAGATACTAGAGGTACGACTGACTGACTGAGATACTAGAGGTACGACTGACTGAGATACTAGAGGTACGACTGACTGAGATACTAGAGGTACGACTGACTGAGATACTAGAGGTACGACTGACTGAGATACTAGAGGTACGACTGACTGAGATACTAGAGGTACGACTGACTGAGATACTAGAGGTACGACTGACTGAGATACTAGAGGTACGGCTGACTGAGATACTAGAGGTACGACTGACTGAGATACTAGAGGTACGACTGACTGAGATACTAGAGGTACGACCGACTGACTGAGATACTAGAATACGACTGACTGAGACTGAGATACTGAGAGATACTAGAGGTACTGACTGACTGAGATACTAGAGGTACGACGACTGACTGAGATACTAGAGGCGACTGACTGACTGAGATACTAGAGGTACGACTGACTGAGATACTAGAGGTACGACTGACTGACTGAGATACTAGAGGTACGGCTGACTGAGATACTAGAGGCTGACGGCTGACTGAGATACTAGAGGTACGACTGACTGAGATACTAGAGGTACGGCTGACTGAGATACTAGACTGAGATACTAGAACGACTGACTGAGATACTAGAGGTACGGCTGACTGAGATACTAGAGGTATGACTGACTGACTGAGATACTAGAGGAGTACGACTGACTGAGATACTAGAGGTACGACTGACTGAGATACTAGAGGTACGACTGACTGAGATACTAGAGGTACGACTGACTGACTGAGATACTAGAGGTACGACTGACTGACTGAGATACTAGAGGTACGACTGACTGAGATACTAGAGGTACGACTGACTGAGATACTAGAGGTACGGCTGACTGAGATACTAGAGGTGAGATACTAGAGTACGAATTGACCTGACTGAGATACTAGAGGTACGACTGACTGACTGAGATACTAGAGGTACGACTGACTGAGATACTAGAGGCACGACTGACTGACTGAGATACTAGAGGTACGGACTGACTGAGATACTAGAGAGACTGACTGACTGAGATACTAGAGGCTGACGACTGACTGACTGAGATACTAGAGGTACGACTGACTGACTGAGATACTAGAGGTACGACTGACTGAGATACTGAGGTACTGACTGACTGAGATACTAGATGCACGGCTGACTGAGATACTAGAGGTGACTGACTGAGATACTAGAGGTACGACTGACTGAGATACTAGAGGTACGACTGACTGACTGAGATACTAGAGGCACGACTGACTGACTGAGATACTAGAGGTACGACTGACTGAGATACTAGAGGTACGGCTGACTGACGACTGACTGAGATACTAGAGGTACGACTGACTGACTGAGATACTAGAGGTACGACTGACTGAGATACTAGAGGTACGACTGACTGAGATACTAGAGGTACTGACTGACTGAGATACTAGAGGTACGACTGACTGACTGAGATACTAGAGTGCTGACTGACTGAGATACTAGAGGTACGACTGACTGAGATACTAGAGGTACGACTGACTGACTGAGATACTAGAGGTACGACTGACTGACTGATACTAGAGGTACGACTGACTGAGATACTAGAGACGACTGACTGAGATACTAGAGGTACGACTGACTGACTGAGATACTAGAGGTACGGCTGACTGAGATACTAGAGGTACGACTGACTGAGATACTAGAGGACGACTGACTGAGATACTAGAGGTACGACTGACTGAGATACTAGAGGTACGACTGACTGAGATACTAGAGGTAATGCGACTGACTGACTGAGATACTAGAGGACTGCTGAGATACTGACTGACTGAGATACTAGAGGTACGACTGACTGAGATACTAGAGGTACGACTGACTGAGATACTAGACGGCTGACTGAGATACTAGAGGCACGACTGACTGAGATACTAGAGGTACTGACTGACTGAGATACTAGAGGTACTGACTGACTGAGATACTAGAGGTACGGCTGACTGAGATACTAGAGGTACGACTGACTGACTGAGATACTAGAGGAACGACTGACTGACTGAGATACTAGAGGTACGACTGACTGACTGAGATACTAGAGGACGACTGACTGACTGAGATACTAGAGGTGAGACGACTGACTGACTGAGATACTAGAGCACTGACTGACTGAGATACTAGATACTAGAGGTACGACTGACTGACTGAGATACTAGAGGTACGACTGACTGAGATACTAGAGGTACGACTGACTGACTGAGATACTAGAGGTACGACGACTGACTGAGATACTAGAGTACGACTGACTGACTGAGATACTAGAGGTACGACTGACTGAGATACTAGAGTGCGGCTGACTGAGATACTAGAGGTACGGCTGACTGAGATACTAGAGGTACGGCTGACTGACTGAGATACTGACTGAGATACGACTGACTGACTGAGATACTAGAGGTACGACTGACTGAGATACTAGAGGTACGACTGACTGAGATACTAGAGGATACGACTGACTGAGATACTAGAGGTACGGCTGACTGACTGAGATACTAGAGGTACGACTGACTGAGATACTAGAGGTACGACTGACTGAGATACTAGAATACGGCTGACTGAGATACTAGAGGTACGACTGACTGAGATACTAGAGGTGACTGAGACTGACTGACTGAGATACTGACTGAGATACTAGAGGTACGACTGACTGACTGAGATACTAGAGGTACGGCTGACTGAGATACTAGAAGTACGGCTGACTGAGATACTAGAGGCAACGACTGACTGAGATACTAGAGGCGACGGCTGACTGACTGAGATACTAGAGGTACGACTGACTGAGATACTAGAGGTACGACGACTGACTGAGATACTAGAGGTACGACTGACTGAGATACTAGAGGTACGGCTGACTGAGATACTAGAGGTACTGACTGACTGAGATACTAGAGGTACGACTGACTGACTGAGATACTAGAGGTACGACTGACTGAGATACTAGAGGCGACTGACTGGACACTGACTGAGATACTAGAGGTACGACTGACTGACTGAGATACTAGAGGTACGACTGACTGACTGAGATACTAGAGGTACGACTGACTGACTGAGATACTAGAGGTACGACTGACTGAGATACTAGAGCTGAGATACGGCTGACTGAGTGAGATACTAGAGGTACGACTGACTGAGATACTAGAGGTACGACTGACTGAGATACTAGAGGTACGACTGACTGAGATACTAGAGGTACGGCTGACTGAGATACTAGAGGTACGACTGACTGAGATACTAGAGGTACGACTGACTGACTGAGATACTAGAGGTACGACTGACTGACTGAGATACTAGAGGTACGACTGACTGACTGAGATACTAGAGGTACGACTGACTGACTGAGATACTAGAGGTACGACTGACTGAGATACTAGAGGTACGACCGACTGAGATACTAGAGGTACGACGACTGACTGACTGAGATACTAGAGGTACGACTGACTGACTGACTGAGATACTAGAGGTACGACTGACTGAGATACTAGAGGTACGACTGACTGAGATACTAGAGGTACGACTGAGGCACGACTGACTGAGATACTAGAGGCGACTGACTGAGACTGAGATACTAGAGATACTACGACTGACTGAGATACTAGAGGAAACGACTGACTGAGATACTAGAGGTACGACTGACTGAGATACTAGAGGTACGACTGACTGAGATACTAGAGGTACGACTGACTGAGATACTAGAGGTACGACTGACTGAGATACGAGAGACTGAGATACGACTGACTGAGATACTAGAGGTACGACTGACTGAGATACTAGAGGTACGACTGACTGAGATACTAGAGGTACGACTGACTGAGATACTAGAGGTACGCTGACTGACTGAGATACTAGAGGTACGGCTGACTGAGATACTAGAGGACTGAGATACTAGAGGTACGGCTGACTGAGATACTAGAGTGCGGCTGACTGAGATACTAGACGGCTGACTGAGATACTAGAGGTACGGCTGACTGAGATACTAGAGGTACGACTGACTGACTGAGATACTAGAGGTACGACTGACCTGACTGAGATACTAGAGAATGACGACTGACTGAGATACTAGAGGTGACGACTGACTGAGATACTAGAGGTACGACTGACTGAGATACTAGAGGTACGACTGACTGAGATACTAGAGGCGACTGACTGACTGAGATACTAGAGGTACGACTGACTGACTGAGATACTAGAGGAGATACTAGACTGACTGAGATACTAGAGGTACGACTGACTGAGTGAGATACTAGAGGTACGACTGACTGAGTGAGATACTAGAGGTTACTGACTGACTGAGATACTAGAGGTACGGCTGACTGACTGAGATACTAGAGGTACGACCGACTGAGATACTAGAGGTACGACTGACTGAGATACTAGAGGTACGGCTGACTGAGATACTAGAGGTACGACTGACTGAGATACTAGAGGTACGACTGACTGAGATACTAGAGGTACGACTGACTGACTGAGATACTAGAGGTACGACCTGACTGAGATACTAGAGGTACGACCGACTGAGATACTAGAGGTACGACTGACTGAGATACTAGAGGTACGACCTGACTGAGATACTAGAGGTACGACTGACTGAGATACTAGAGGTACGACGGCTGACTGAGATACTAGAGGTACGACTGACTGACTGAGATACTAGAGGTTACGACTGACTGAGATACTAGAGGACTGACGAGGTACGACTGACTGAGATACTAGAGGTACGACGACTGACTGAGATACTAGAGGTACGACTGACTGAGATACTAGAGGTACGACTGACTGAGATACTAGAGGTACGACTGACTGAGATACTAGAGGTACTGACTGAGACTGACTGAGATACTAGAGGTACGGCTGACTGAGATACTAGAGGTACGACTGACTGAGATACTAGAGGTAAGACTGACTGAGATACTAGAGGTACGGCTGACTGAGATACTGACTGACTGAGATACTAGAGGTACGACGACTGACTGAGATACTAGAGGTACGACTGACTGACTGAGATACTAGAGGTACGACTGACTGAGATACTAGAGGTACGGCTGACTGAGATACTAGAGGTACGGCTGACTGAGATACTAGAGGTACGGCTGACTGAGATACTAGAGGTACGACTGACTGAGATACTAGAGGTACGACTGACTGACTGAGATACTAGAGGTACGACTGACTGACTGAGATACTAGAGGTACGACCGACTGAGATACTAGAGGTACGACTGACTGAGATACTAGAGGTACGGCTGACTGAGATACTAGAGGTACGACTGACTGACTGAGATACTAGAGGTACGACTGACTGAGATACTAGAGGTACGACTGACTGAGATACTAGAGGTACGGCTGACTGACTGAGATACTAGAGGTACGGCTGACTGACTGAGATACTAGAGGTACGACTGACTGAGACACTAGAGGTACGACTGACTGAGATACTAGAGGTACGGCTGATTGACTGAGATACTAGAGGTACGACTGACTGACTGAGATACTAGAGGTACGACTGACTGAGATACTAGAGGTACGACTGACTGAGATACTAGAGGTACGACTGACTGACTGAGATACTAGAGGTACGACTGACTGACTGAGATACTAGAGGAGATACTAGACGACTGACTGAGATACTAGAGGTACGACTGACTGAGATACTAGAGGTACGACTGACTGAGATACTAGAGGTACGACTGACTGAGATACTAGAGCACTGACTGACTGAGACGGCTGACTGAGATACTAGAGGTACGGCTGACTGAGATACTAGAGGTACTAGACTGAGATACTAGACTGACTGACTGAGATACTAGAGGTACTGACTGACTGAGATACTAGAGGTACGGACTGACTGAGATACTAGAGGTACGGCTGACTGAGATACTAGAGGTACGGCTGACTGAGATACTAGAGGAGTACGACTGACTGAGATACTAGAGGTACGACTGACTGAGATACTAGAGGTACGGCTGACTGAGATACTAGAGGTACGGCTGACTGAGATACTAGACGGCTGACTGAGATACTAGAGGCGACTGAGATACTAGAGGTACGACTGACTGAGATACTAGAGGTACGACTGACTGAGATACTAGAGGTACGGACTGACTGAGATACTAGAGTACGGCTGACTGAGATACTAGAGGTACGACTGACTGACTGAGATACTAGAGGTACTGGACTGACTGACTACGACTGACTGACTGAGATACTAGAGGTACGACTGACTGAGATACTAGAGGTACGACTGACTGAGATACTAGAGGTACGACTGACTGAGATACTAGAGGTACGACTGACTGAGATACTAGAGGTACGACTGACTGACTGAGATACTAGAGGCACTGACTGACTGAGATACTAGAGGTACGACTGACTGACTGATACTAGAGGTACGACTGACTGAGATACTAGAGGTACGACTGACTGACTGAGATACTAGAGGTACGACTGACTGAGATACTAGAGGACGACTGACTGAGATACTAGAGGCGACTGACTGACTGAGATACTAGAGGTACGACTGACTGACTGAGATACTAGAGGTACGACTGACTGACTGAGATACTAGAGGTACGACTGACTGACTGACTGAGATACTACGACTGACTGAGATACTAGAGTGCGACTGACTGACTGAGATACTAGAGGTACTGACTGACTGAGATACTAGAGGTACGACTGACTGACTGAGATACTAGACGACCGACTGAGATACTAGAGGCACGACTGACTGAGATACTAGAGGTACGACTGACTGAGATACTAGAGGTACGACTGACTGAGATACTAGAGGTACGACTGACTGAGATACTAGACTGAGATACTAGAAGTGCGACTGACTGAGATACTAGAGGTACGACTGACTGAGATACTAGAGGTACGACTGACTGAGATACTAGAGGTACGACTGACTGAGATACTAGAGGTACGACTGACTGAGATACTAGAGGTACGACTGACTGAGATACTAGAGGTACGACTGACTGAGATACTAGAGGTACGACTGACTGAGATACTAGAGGTGACTGAGATACTGGACTGACTGAGA
This sequence comes from Oncorhynchus nerka, assembly GCF_034236695.1. Lineage (NCBI taxonomy): Eukaryota > Metazoa > Chordata > Actinopteri > Salmoniformes > Salmonidae > Oncorhynchus > Oncorhynchus nerka. The sequence goes on along the minus strand of NC_088409.1, from coordinate 7,997,666 downwards.
TACTGAGATACTAGAGGTGACTGAGATACTAGAAGTGACTGACTGAGATACTAGAGGTACGACTGACTGAGATACTAGAGGTACGCTGACTGAGATACTAGAGGTACGGCTGACTGAGATACTAGAGATGACTGAGATACTAGAGTACGACTGACCGACTGAGATACTAGAGGTACGACTGACCGACTGAGATACTAGAGGTATGACTGACTGACTGAGATACTAGAGGTACGACTGACTGAGATACTAGAGGTACTGACTGACTGAGATACTAGAGTGCGGACTGACTGACTGAGATACTAGAGGTACGGACTGACTGAGATACTAGAGGTACGGCTGACTGAGATACTAGAGGTACGACTGACTGAGATAGTAGAGGTACGACTGACTGAGTGAGATAGTAGAGGTACGACTGACTGAGTGAGATACTAGAGTTACGGCTGAGTGAGATACTAGAGGTACGGCCGACTGAGGTACTAGAGGTACGGCCGACTGAGATACTAGAGGTACGACCGACTGAGATACTAGAGGTACGGCTGACTGAGATACTAGAGGTACGGCTGACTGAGATACTAGAGGTACGACTGACTGAGATACTAGAGGTACGACTGACTGAGATACTAGAGGTACGACCTGACTGAGATACTAGAGGTACGGCCGACTGAGATACTAGAGGTACGACCGACTGAGATACTAGAGGTACGACCGACTGAGATACTAGAGGTACGACTGACTGAGATACTAGAGGTACGACTGACTGAGATACTAGAGGTACGACTGACTGACTGAGATACTAGATACGACTGACTGACTGAGATACTAGAGGTACGACTGACTGACTGAGATACTAGAGGTACGACTGACTGACGACCGACTGAGATACTAGAGGTACGACTGACTGAGATACTAGAGGTACGACTGACTGAGATACTAGAGGTACGACTGACTGAGATACTAGAGGTACGGCTGACTGAGATACTAGAGGTACGGCTGACTGAGATACTAGAGGTACGACTGACTGAGATACTAGAGGTACGGCTGACTGACTGAGATACTAGAGGTACGGCTGACTGACTGAGATACTAGAGGTAAACTGACTGAGATGCTAGAGGTACGGCTGACTGAGATACTAGAGGTACGACTGACTGACTGAGATACTAGAGGTACGACTGACTGAGATACTAGAGGTACGACTGACTGAGATACTAGAGGTACGACTGACTGAGATACTAGAGGTACGACTGACTGAGATACTAGAGGTACGGCTGACTGAGATACTAGAGGTACGACTGACTGAGATACTAGAGGTACGACTGACTGAGATACTAGAGGTACGACTGACTGACTGAGATACTAGAGGTACGGCTGACTGACTGAGATACTAGAGGTACGACTGACTGAGATACTAGAGGTACGGCTGACTGACTGAGATACTAGAGGTACGGCTGACTGAGATACTAGAGGTACGACTGACTGAGATACTAGAGGTACGACTGACTGAGATACTAGAGGTACGGCTGACTGAGATAGTAGAGGTACGACTGACTGAGATACTAGAGGTACGACTGACTGACTGAGATACTAGAGGTACGACTGACTGAGATACTAGAGGTACGACTGACTGAGATACTAGAGGTACGACCGACTGAGATACTAGAGGTACGACCGACTGAGATACTAGAGGTACGACCGACTGAGATACTAGAGGTACGACCGACTGAGATACTAGAGGTACGACCGACTGAGATACTAGAGGTACGACCGACTGAGATACTAGAGGTACGACCGACTGAGATACTAGAGGTACGACTGACTGACTGAGATACTAGAGGTACGACTGACTGACTGAGATACTAGAGGTACGACTGACTGACTGAGATACTAGAGGTACGACTGACTGACTGAGATACTAGAGGTACGACTGACTGACTGAGATACTAGAGGTACGACTGACTGACTGAGATACTAGAGGTACTGACTGACTGAGATACTAGAGGGCGACTGACTGACTGAGATACTAGAGGTACGACGACTGACTGAGATACTAGAGGTACGGACTGACTGAGATACTAGAGGTACGGCTGACTGAGATACTAGAGGTACGGCTGACTGAGATACTAGAGGTACGGCTGACTGAGATACTAGAGGTACGGCTGACTGAGATACTAGAGGTACGGCTGACTGAGATACTAGAGGTACGGCTGACTGAGATACTAGAGGTACGACTGACTGAGATACTAGAGGTACGACTGACTGAGATACTAGAGGTACGACTGACTGACTGAGATACTAGAGGTACGACTGACTGACTGAGATACTAGAGGTACGACTGACTGACTGAGATACTAGAGGTACGACTGACTGAGATACTAGAGGTGACTGACTGACTGAGATACTAGAGGTACGACTGACTGAGATACTAGAGGGCGACCTGACTGAGATACTAGAGGTACGACCTGACTGAGATACTAGAGGTACGACTGACTGAGATACTAGAGGTACGGCTGACTGACTGAGATACTAGAGGTACGACTGACTGAGATACTAGAGACTGACTGAGATACTAGAGGTATGGCTGACTGACTGAGATACTAGAGGTACGGCTGACTGAGATAGTAGAGGTACGACTGACTGAGATACTAGAGGTACGACTGACTGACTGAGATACTAGAGGTACGACTGACTGAGATACTAGAGGTACGACTGACTGAGATACTAGAGGTACGACCGACTGAGATACTAGAGGTGACGACTGACTGAGATACTAGAGGTACGACTGACTGAGATACTAGAGGTACGACTGACTGAGATACTAGAGGTACGACTGACTGAGATACTAGAGGTACGACTGACTGACTGAGATACTAGAGGATACTAGACGACTGACTGAGATACTAGAGGTACGACTGACTGAGATACTAGAGATACTAGAGGCACGACTGACTGACTGAGATACTAGAGGACTGACTGACTGAGATACTGACTGACTGAGATACTAGAGGTACGACTGACTGAGATACTAGAGGACGTACGACCGACTGAGATACTAGAGGTACGACTGACTGACTGAGATACTAGAGGACGACTGACTGAGATACTAGAGGTAGGCTGACTGAGATACTGCTGACTGAGATACTAGAGGTACGACTGACTGAGATACTAGAGGTACGGCTGACTGAGATACTACTGAGAGGTACGGCTGACTGAGATACTAGAGGTACGACTGACTGAGATACTAGAGGTACGGCTGACTGAGATACTAGAGGTACGACTGACTGAGATACTAGAGGTACGACTGACTGAGATACTAGAGGTACGACTGACTGAGATACTAGAGGTACGACTGACTGAGATACTAGAGGTACGACCGACTGAGATACTAGAGGTACGACCGACTGAGATACTAGAGGTACGACTGACTGAGATACTAGAGGTACGACTGACTGAGATACTAGAGGTACGACTGACTGACTGAGATACTAGAGGTACGACTGACTGAGATACTAGAGGTACGGCTGACTGAGATACTGACTGGAGATAGATACTAGAGGTACGACTGACTGACTGAGATACTAGAGGTACGACTGACTGACTGAGATACTAGAGGTACGACTGACTGAGATACTAGAGGTACGACTGACTGACTGAGATACTAGAGGTACGACTGACTGACTGAGATACTAGAGGTACGACTGACTGACTGAGATACTAGAGGTACGACTGACTGAGATACTAGAGGTACGACTGACTGAGATACTAGAGGTACGACTGACTGAGATACTAGAGGTACGACTGACTGAGATACTAGAGGTACGACTGACTGAGATACTAGAGGTACGACTGACTGAGATACTAGAGGTACGGCTGACTGACTGAGATACTAGAGGTACGGCTGACTGACTGAGATACTAGAGGTACGGCTGACTGACTGAGATACTAGAGGTACGACTGACTGAGATACTAGAGGTACGACCGACTGAGATACTAGAGGTACGACCGACTGAGATACTAGAGGTACGCTGACTGAGATACTAGAGGTACGACCGACTGAGATACTAGAGGCACGACCGACTGAGATACTAGAGTACGACTGACTGAGATACTAGAGGACGAATGACTGACTGACTGAGATACTAGAGGAGTGCGACTGACTGAGATACTAGAGGTACGACCGACTGAGATACTAGAGGTACGACCGACTGAGATACTAGAGGTACGACCGACTGAGATACTAGAGGTACGACTGACTGAGATACTAGAGGTACGACCGACTGAGATACTAGAGGTACGACCGACTGAGACACTAGAGGTACGACCGACTGAGATACTGAGAGGCGACCGACTGAGATACTAGAGGCATGGCTGACTGACTGAGATACTAGAGGTACGGCTGACTGACTGAGATACTAGAGGTACGACTGACTGACTGAGATACTAGAGGTACGACTGACTGAGATACTAGAGGTACGGCTGACTGACTGAGATACTAGAGGTACGACTGCTGACTGAGATACTAGAGGTACGGCTGACTGAGATACTAGAGGTACGACTGACTGAGATACTAGAGGTACGACTGATACTGACTGAGATACTAGAGGTACGACTGACTGAGATACTAGAGGTACGGCTGACTGAGATACTAGAGGTACGCTGACTGACTGAGATACTAGAGGTAATACTGACTGACTGAGATACTAGAGGTACGACTGACTGAGATACTAGAGGTACGACTGACTGAGATACTAGAGGTACGACTGACTGAGATACTAGAGGCGACGACTGACTGAGATACTAGAGGTACGACTGACTGAGATACTAGAGGTACGACTGACTGACTGAGATACTAGAGATACCTGACTGACTGAGATACTAGAGGTACGACCGACTGAGATACTAGAGGTACGACTGACTGAGATACTAGAGTACGACTGACTGACTGAGATACTAGAGGTACGACTGACTGAGATACTAGAGGTACGACTGACTGAGATACTAGAGGGCGACTGACTGACTGAGATACTAAGGGCTGACTGACTGAGATACTAGAGGTACGGCTGACTGACTGAGATACTAGAGGCACTGACTGACTGAGATACTAGAGGTACGGCTGACTGACTGAGATACTAGAGGTGCGACTGACTGAGATACTAGAGGTACGGCCGACTGAGATACTAGAGGTACGACTGACTGAGATACTAGAGGTACGACCGACTGAGATACTAGAGGTACGACTGACTGAGATACTAGAGGTACGACTGACTGAGATACTAGAGGCATGGCTGACCGACTGAGATACTAGAGGTGCGACTGACTGACTGAGATACTAGAGAGACTGACTGAGATACGACTGACTGACTGAGATACTAGAGGTACGGCTGACTGACTGAGATACTAGAGGGCGACTGACTGACTGAGATACTAGAGGTACGACTGACTGACTGAGATACTAGAGGTACGACTGACTGAGATACTAGAGGTACGACTGACTGACTGAGATACTAGAGGTACGACTGACTGACTGAGATACTAGAGGTACGACTGACTGACTGAGATACTAGAGGTACGACCGACTGACTGAGATACTGAGATACTAGAGGTACGACTGACTGAGATACCGACTGAGATACTAGAGGTACGACTGACTGAGATACTAGAGGTACGACTGACTGAGATACTAGAGGTACGACTGACTGAGTGACTGACTGACTGAGATACTAGAGGTACGACTGACTGAGATACTAGAGGACGACTGACTGAGATACTAGAGGTACGACTGACTGACTGAGATACTAGAGTTACGACTGACTGAGATACTAGAGGTACGGCCGACTGAGGTACTAGAGGGCCGACTGACTGACTGAGATACTAGACTGAGGTACGACTGACTGAGATACTGAGAGTATGCGACTGACTGAGATACTAGAGGACGACCCACTGGATACTAGCGATACGACTGACTGAGATACTAGAGGTACGACTGACTGACTGAGATACTAGAGGCTGACTGAGATACTGCGACTGACTGAGATACTAGAGGTACGACTGACTGAGATACTAGAGGTACGACTGACTGAGATACTAGAGGTACGACTGACTGAGATACTAGAGGTACGACTGACTGAGATACTAGAGGTACGGCTGACTGAGATACTAGAGGTACGACTGACTGACTGAGATACTAGAGAGCGTGACGACTGACTGACTGAGATACTAGAGGGCACGACTGACTGAGATACTAGAGGTGACTGACTGACTGAGATACTAGAGGTGCGACTGACTGAGATACTAGAGGTACGGCTGACTGAGATACTAGAGGTACGGCTGCTGACTGAGATACTAGAGGCGACTGACTGAGATACTAGAGGTACGACTGACTGAGATACTAGAGGTACGACTGACTGAGACTGAGACTGACTGAGATACTAGAGTACGGCTGACTGACTGAGATACTAGAGGTACGGCTGACTGAGACTGACTGAGATACTAGAGGTAACGACTGACTGACTGAGATACTAGAGGTACGACGACTGACTGAGATACTAGAGGTACGACCGACTGAGATACTAGAGGCACGACTGACTGAGATACTAGAGGTACTGACTGACTGAGATACTAGAGGTACGACTGACTGACTGAGATACTAGAGGTACGACTGACTGACTGAGATACTAGAGTACTGACTGACTGAGATACTAGAGGTACGACTGACTGACTGAGATACTAGAGAGATACGGCTGACTGACTGAGATACTAGAGGTACGGCTGACTGACTGAGATACTAGAGGTACGACTGACTGAGATACTAGAGGTACGACTGACTGAGATACTAGAGGTACGGCTGACTGACTGAGATACTAGAGGCACGGCTGACTGACTGAGATACTAGAGGTACGACTGACTGAGATACTAGAGTACGAGAGCTGAGACACTAGAGGTACGACCGACTGAGATACTAGAGGTACGACTGACTGACTGAGACACTAGAGTGACGACCGACTGAGATACTAGAGGTACGACCGACTGAGATACTAGAGGTACGACCGACTGAGATACTAGAGGTACGACCGACTGAGATAGTAGAGGTACGACCGACTGAGATACTAGAGGTACGACCGACTGAGATACTAGAGGTACGACCGACTGAGATACTAGAGGTACGACCGACTGAGATACTAGAGGTACGACTGACTGAGATACTAGAGGTACGGCTGACTGACTGAGATACTAGAGGTACGGCTGACTGACTGAGATACTAGAGGTACGACTGACTGACTGAGATACTAGAGGTACGGCTGACTGACTGAGATACTAGAGGTACGACTGACTGAGATACTAGAGGTACACTGACCGACTGAGATACTAGAGGTACGACTGACTGACTGAGATACTAGAGGCAAACGACGGCTGAGACACTGACTGAGATACTAGAGGTGACGAAAGACTGACTGAGATACTAGAGGTACGACTGACTGAGATACTGAGACACTGACTGAGATAACTGAGCTGAGATACGACTGACTGAGATACTAGAGGTACGACTGACTGAGTGAGATAGTAGAGGCACGCTGACTGAGATACTAGAGGCACGACTGACTGAGATACTAGAGGTACGGCCGACTGAGATACTAGAGGTACGGCTGACTGAGATACTAGAGGTACGACCGACTGAGATACTAGAGGCAACGACTGACTGAGTGAGATACTAGAGGTACGACTGAGTGAGATACTAGAGGCAACGACCGACTGAGATACTAGAGGTACGACCGACTGAGACACTAGAGGACGACCTGACTGAGATACTAGACGACCGACTGAGATACTAGAGGCACGACTGACTGAGATACTAGAGGTACGACCGACTGAGATACTAGAGGTACGACCGACTGAGACTATGACCGACTGAGATACTAGAGGTACGACTGACTGAGATACTAGAGGTACGAAAGACTGACTGAGATACTAGAGGCAATGACTGACTGAGATACTAGACGGGAGACTGACTGAGATACTAGAGGTGCGACTGACTGAGATACTAGAGTGCGGCTGACTGAGATACTAGAGGAACGGCTGACTGAGATACTAGAGGTAGACGACTGACTGACTGAGATACTAGAGGTACGACTGACTGAGATACTAGAGGTACGACTGACTGAGATACTAGAGGTACGACTGACTGAGATACTAGAGGTACGGCTGACTGAGATACTGAGACGGCTGACTGAGATACTAGAACTGACTGACTGAGATACTAGAGGTGCGACGACTGACTGAGATACTAGAGGTACGACCGACTAGAGGTACGGACTGAGATAGAGGAAGACTGACTGAGATACTAGAGGTAACTGACTGACTGAGATACTAGAGGCAATGGTGACTGAGATACTGACTGACTGAGATACTAGAGGTACGGCTGACTGACTGAGATACTAGAGGTGACGACTGATACTGACTGAGATACTAGAGGTACGACTGACTGAGATACTAGAGGCACGTACTGACTGACTGAGATACTAGAGGCGACTGACTGAGACACTGACTGAGATACTAGAGGTACGACTGACTGACTGAGATACTAGAGGTACGACTGACTGAGATACTAGAGGTACGGCTGACTGAGATACTAGAGGTACGACTGACTGACTGAGATACTAGAGGTACGGCTGACTGACTGAGATACTAGAGGTACGACTGACTGAGATACTAGAGGTACGACTGACTGAGATACTAGAGGTACGGCTGACTGAGATACTAGAGGTACGGCTGACTGACTGAGATACTAGAGGTACGACTGACTGACTGAGATACTAGAGGTACGGCTGACTGACTGAGATACTAGAGGTACGACTGACTGAGATACTAGAGGTACGACCTGACTGAGATACTAGAGGTACGACTGACTGAGACACTAGAGTACGGCTGACTGAGACTGGAGATGAGATACTAGAGGTATGACTGACTGAGATACTAGAGGTACGACTGACTGAGATACTAGAGGTACGCTGACTGAGATACTAGAGGTCGACGGCTGACTGAATACTAGAGATACTGAGACTGGATACGTACGACTGACTGAGATACTAGAGGTACGACTGACTGACTGAGATGAGAGGTACTAGAGGTGCGACGACCGACTGAGATACTAGAGGTACGACTGACCGACTGAGATACTAGAGGTACGAAAGACGACTGAGATACTAGAGGTACGACTGACTGAGATACTAGAGGTACGGCTGACTGAGCTGAGATACTAGAGGTACGACTGACTGAGATACTAGAGGTACGACTGACTGAGATACTAGAGGTACGACCGACTGAGATACTAGAGGTACGACTGAGATACTAGAGGCACGACCGACTGAGATACTAGAGGTACGACCGACTGAGATACTAGAGGTACGACTGACTGAGATACTAGAGGTACGACTGACTGAGATACTAGAGGTACGGCTGACTGAGATACTAGAGGACGGATACTGACTGAGATACTGAGATACGGCTGGACTGACTGAGATACTAGAGGTACGACTGACTGAGATACTGAGGCGACTGACAGCTGACTGAGATACTAGAGTGCGACTGAGACTGAGAGATACTAGAGAGATACGGCTGACTGACTGAGATACTGAGACGACTGACTGAGATTAGAGTACGACTGACTGGTGAGATAGTAAGTCGACTGACTGAGATACTAGAGTACGACTGACTGAGATACTAGAGGTACGGCTGACTGAGATACTAGAGGTACGACTGACTGAGATACTAGAGGTACGGCTGACTGAGATACTAGAGGTACGACTGACTGCTGAGATACTAGAGTACGGCTGACTGACTGAGATACTAGACCCGACTGAATACTGCGACTGACTGAGATAGTAGAGCTGACTGAGATACTAGAGAATGCGACTGACTGACTGAGATAGTAGAGAGTCGACTGGCGATACTGACTGAGCTGAGATAACTAGAGAAGTACGACTGACTGAAGATACTAGAGAATACGGCTGACTGACTGAGATACTAGAGAGTGCGGCTGACTGACTGAGATACTAGAGGTACGACTGACTGAGGACTTTAAGTACGACCGACTGAGATACTAGAGGGTACGACCGACTGAGACACTGAGTGAGACACTAGAGGTCGACCCAAGCTGAGATACTAGAGAATGCAGCCGACTGAGATACTAGAAGTACGACCAGGCTGAGATACTAGAGAGTACGACCGACTGAGATACTAGAGGTACGACCGACTGAGATACTAGGGGTACGACCGACTGAGATACTAGAGGTGCGACCGACTGAGATACTAAGTGCGACCGACTGAGCTGATCACTAGAGTACGACTGACTGAGATACTAGAGTACGACTGACTGAGATACTAGAAGTACGGCTGACTGACTGAGATACAAGAGTGCGGCTGACTGACTGAGATACTAGAGTACGGCTGACTGACTGAGATACTAGAGTACGACCGACTGAGATACTGACGATACTGAGACACTAGAGTACGACCGACTGAGATACTAGAGGTGCGACTGACTGAGACACTAGAGGTATTTGACTGAGATACTAGAGGTACGACCGACTGAGATACTGAATGCGACCGACTGAGAAGTACGACCGACTGAGATACTAGAGAATGCAGCTGATGACTGACTGAGATACTGATGCGACTGACTGACTGAGATACTAGAGGTACG
>NC_088409.1:7976970-7986473 GCF_034236695.1 Oncorhynchus nerka | reverse complement strand
TCAGTCGGTCGTACCTCTAGTATCTCAGTCGGTCGTACCTCTAGTATCTCAGTCGGTCGTACCTCTAGTATCTCAGTCAGTCAGCTCAGTCAGTCAGCCGTACTCTAGTATCTCTCTAGTATCTCACTCAGTCAGCCGTACCTCTAGTATCTCAGTCAGTCAGTCGTACCTCTAGTACTCAGTCAGTCAGCGCATTCTAGTACCTCTAGTACCTCAGTCGGCCGTAGTACCTCAGTCGGCCGTACCTCTAGTATCTCAGTCAGTCAGCCGTACCTCTAGTATCTCAGTCAGCCGTACCTCTAGTATCTCAGTCAGTCGTACCTCTACTATCTCAGTCAGTCAGTCGTACCTCTAGTATCTCAGTCAGTCAGTCGTACCTCTAGTATCTCAGTCAGTCGTACCTCTAGTATCTCAGTCAGCCGCACCTCTAGTATCTCAGTCAGCCGCACCTCTAGTATCTCAGTCAGCCGCACCTCTAGTATCTCAGTCAGCCGCACCTCTAGTATCTCAGTCAGCCGCACCTCTAGTATCTCAGTCGGCACCTCTAGTATCTCAGTCAGCCGCACCTCTAGTATCTCAGTCAGCCGTACCTCTAGTATCTCAGTCAGCCGTACCTCTAGTATCTCAGTCAGCCGTACCTCTTGTATCTCAGTCAGTCTTTCGTACCTCTAGTATCTCAGTCGGTCGTACCTCTAGTATCTCAGTCGGTCGTACCTCTAGTATCTCAGTCGGTCGTACCTCTAGTATCTCAGTCGGTCGTACCTCTAGTATCTCAGTCGGTCGTACCTCTAGTATCTCAGTCGGTCGTACCTCTAGTATCTCAGTCGGTCGTACCTCTAGTATCTCACTCAGCCGTAACTCTAGTATCTCACTCAGTCAGTCGTACCTCTAGTACCTCAGTCGGTCGTACCTCTAGTACCTCAGTCGGCCGTACCTCTAGTACCTCAGTCGGCCGTACCTCTAGTACCTCAGTCGGCCGTACCTCTAGTACCTCAGTCGGCCGTACCTCTAGTATCTCACTCAGCCGTAACTCTAGTATCTCACTCAGTCAGTCGTACCTCTACTATCTCACTCAGTCAGTCGTACCTCTAGTATCTCAGTCAGTCAGTCGTACCTCTAGTATCTCAGTCAGCCGTACCTCTAGTATCTCAGTCAGCCGCACCTCTAGTATCTCAGTCAGCCGCACCTCTAGTATCTCAGTCAGCCGCACCTCTAGTATCTCAGTCAGCCGCACCTCTAGTATCTCAGTCAGCCGCACCTCTAGTATCTCAGTCAGCCGCACCTCTAGTATCTCAGTCAGCCGTACCTCTAGTATCTCAGTCAGCCGTACCTCTAGTATCTCAGTCAGCCGTACCTCTTGTATCTCAGTCAGTCTTTCGTACCTCTAGTATCTCAGTCGGTCTTTCGTACCTCTAGTATCTCAGTCGGTCGTACCTCTAGTATCTCAGTCGGTCGTACCTCTAGTATCTCAGTCGGTCGTACCTCTAGTATCTCAGTCAGTCGTACCTCTAGTATCTCAGTCGGTCGTACCTCTAGTATCTCACTCAGTCAGTCGTACCTCTAGTATCTCACTCAGTCAGTCGTACCTCTAGTACCTCAGTCGGTCGTACCTCTAGTACCTCAGTCGGCCGTACCTCTAGTACCTCAGTCGGCCGTACCTCTAGTACCTCAGTCGGCCGTACCTCTAGTACCTCAGTCGGCCGTACCTCTAGTACCTCAGTCGGCCGTACCTCTAGTATCTCACTCAGCCGTAACTCTAGTATCTCACTCAGTCAGTCGTACCTCTACTATCTCACTCAGTCAGTCGTACCTCTACTATCTCAGTCAGTCGTACCTCTAGTATCTCAGTCAGTCAGCCGTACCTCTAGTATCTCACTCAGTCAGTCGTACCTCTAGTATCTCAGTCAGCCGTACCTCTAGTATCTCAGTCAGTCGTAACTCTAGTATCTCACTCAGCCGTACCTCTAGTATCTCACTCAGCCGTAACTCTAGTATCTCACTCAGTCAGTCGTACCTCTAGTATCTCACTCAGTCAGTCGTACCTCTAGTATCTCAGTCAGTCGTACCTCTAGTATCTCAGTCAGTCAGCCGTACCTCTAGTATCTCAGTCAGTCAGTCGTACCTCTAGTATCTCAGTCAGTCCGTACCTCTAGTATCTCAGTCAGTCGTACCTCTAGTATCTCAGTCAGTCAGTCGTACCTCTAGCATCTCAGTCAGTCGTACCTCTAGTATCTCAGTCAGTCAGCCGCACCTCTAGTATCTCAGTCAGCCGTACCTCTAGTATCTCAGTCAGTCGTACCTCTAGTATCTCAGTCAGTCGTACCTCTAGTATCTCAGTCAGTCGTACCTCTAGTATCTCAGTCGGTCGTACCTCTAGTATCTCAGTCAGTCGTACCTCTAGTATCTCAGTCAGTCGTACCTCTAGTATCTCAGTCAGTCAGCCGTACCTCTAGTATCTCAGTCAGTCGTACCTCTAGTATCTCAGTCAGTCGTACCTCTAGTATCTCAGTCAGTCGTACCTCTAGTATCTCAGTCAGTCAGCCGTACCTCTAGTATCTCAGTCAGTCAGCCGTACCTCTAGTATCTCAGTCAGTCAGTCGTACCTCTAGTATCTCAGTCAGTCGTACCTCTAGTATCTCAGTCAGTCAGTCGTACCTCTAGTATCTCAGTCGGTCGTACCTCTAGTATCTCAGTCAGTCCGTACCTCTAGTATCTCAGTCAGTCGTACCTCTAGTATCTCAGTCAGTCAGTCGTACCTCTAGTATCTCAGTCAGTCGTACCTCTAGTATCTCAGTCAGTCAGTCGTACCTCTAGTATCTCAGTCAGTCAGTCGTACCTCTAGTATCTCAGTCAGTCGTACCTCTAGTATCTCAGTCAGTCAGTCGTACCTCTAGTATCTCAGTCAGTCAGTCGTACCTCTAGTATCTCAGTCAGTCAGTCGTACCTCTAGTATCTCAGTCAGTCAGTCGTACCTCTAGTATCTCAGTCAGTCAGTCGTACCTCTAGTATCTCAGTCAGTCGTACCTCTAGTATCTCAGTCAGTCGTACCTCTAGTATCTCAGTCAGTCGTACCTCTAGTATCTCAGTCAGTCAGTCGTACCTCTAGTATCTCAGTCAGTCGTACCTCTAGTATCTCGGTCAGTCGTACCTCTAGTATCTCGGTCAGTCGTACCTCTAGTATCTCGGTTAGTCGTACCTCTAGTATCTCAGTCAGCCGTACCTCTAGTATCTCAGTCAGCCGTACCTCTAGTATCTCAGTCAGTCGTACCTCTAGTATCTCAGTCGGCCGTACCTCTAGTATCTCACTCAGCCGTAACTCTAGTATCTCACTCAGTCAGTCGTACCTCTAGTACCTCAGTCGGTCGTACCTCTAGTACCTCAGTCGGCCGTACCTCTAGTACCTCAGTCGGCCGTACCTCTAGTACCTCAGTCGGCCGTACCTCTAGTATCTCAGTCGGCCGTACCTCTAGTACCTCAGTCGGCCGTACCTCTAGTATCTCACTCAGCCGTAACTCTAGTATCTCACTCAGTCAGTCGTACCTCTACTATCTCACTCAGTCAGTCGTACCTCTACTATCTCAGTCAGTCGTACCTCTAGTATCTCAGTCAGTCAGCCGTACCTCTAGTATCTCACTCAGTCAGTCGTACCTCTAGTATCTCAGTCAGCCGTACCTCTAGTATCTCAGTCAGTCGTACCTCTAGTATCTCACTCAGTCGTACCTCTAGTATCTCACTCAGTCGTACCTCTAGTATCTCAGTCAGTCAGTCGTACCTCTAGCATCTCAGTCAGTCGTACCTCTAGTATCTCAGTCAGTCAGTACCTCTAGTATCTCAGTCAGTCAGCCGTACCTCTAGTATCTCAGTCAGTCAGTCGTACCTCTAGTATCTCAGTCAGTCGTACCTCTAGTATCTCAGTCAGTCGTACCTCTAGTATCTCAGTCAGTCAGTCGTACCTCTAGTATCTCAGTCAGCCGTACCTCTAGTATCTCAGTCAGCCGTACCTCTAGTATCTCAGTCAGTCGTACCTCTAGTATCTCAGTCAGTCGTACCTCTAGTATCTCAGTCAGTCGTACCTCTAGTATCTCAGTCAGTCGTACCTCTAGTATCTCAGTCGGTCGTACCTCTAGTATCTCAGTCAGTCGTACCTCTAGTATCTCAGTCAGTCGTACCTCTAGTATCTCAGTCAGTCAGTCGTACCTCTAGTATCTCAGTCAGTCGTACCTCTAGTATCTCAGTCAGTCAGTCGTACCTCTAGTATCTCAGTCAGCCGTACCTCTAGTATCTCAGTCAGTCGTACCTCTAGTATCTCAGTCAGTCAGTCGTACCTCTAGTATCTCAGTCAGTCGTACCTCTAGTATCTCAGTCAGTCAGTCGTACCTCTAGTATCTCAGTCAGTCGTACCTCTAGTATCTCAGTCAGTCAGTCGTACCTCTAGTATCTCAGTCAGTCAGTCGTACCTCTAGTATCTCAGTCAGTCAGTCGTACCTCTAGTATCTCAGTCAGTCAGTCGTACCTCTAGTATCTCAGTCAGTCAGTCGTACCTCTAGTATCTCAGTCAGTCAGTCGTACCTCTAGTATCTCAGTCAGTCGTACCTCTAGTATCTCAGTCAGTCGTACCTCTAGTATCTCAGTCAGTCAGTCGTACCTCTAGTATCTCAGTCAGTCGTACCTCTAGTATCTCAGTCGGTCGTACCTCTAGTATCTCAGTCAGTCGTACCTCTAGTATCTCAGTCGGTCGTACCTCTAGTATCTCAGTCAGCCGTACCTCTAGTATCTCAGTCAGTCGTACCTCTAGTATCTCAGTCAGTCGTACCTCTAGTATCTCAGTCGGCCGTACCTCTAGTATCTCAGTCGGCCGTAACTCTAGTATCTCAGTCAGTCAGTCGTACCTCTAGTATCTCAGTCGGTCGTACCTCTAGTATCTCAGTCGGCCGTACCTCTAGTATCTCAGTCGGCCGTACCTCTAGTATCTCAGTCGGCCGTACCTCTAGTATCTCACTCAGCCGTAACTCTAGTATCTCACTCAGTCAGTCGTACCTCTACTATCTCACTCAGTCAGTCGTACCTCTACTATCTCAGTCAGTCGTACCTCTAGTATCTCAGTCAGTCAGCCGTACCTCTAGTATCTCACTCAGTCAGTCGTACCTCTAGTATCTCAGTCAGTCATACCTCTAGTATCTCAGTCAGTATCTCAGTATCAGTCAGCCGTACCTCTAGTATCTCAGTCAGCCGTACCTCTAGTATCTCAGTCAGTCAGTCGTACCTCTAGTATCTCAGTCAGTCGTACCTCTAGTATCTCAGTCAGCCGTACCTCTAGTATCTCAGTCAGTCAGTCGTACCTCTAGTATCTCAGTCAGTCAGTCGTACCTCTAGTATCTCAGTCAGCCGTACCTCTAGTATCTCAGTCAGTCGTACCTCTAGTGTCTCAGTCAGTCAGTCGTACCTCTAGTATCTCAGTCAGTCGGTCGTACCTCTAGTATCTCAGTCAGTCGTACCTCTAGTATCTCAGTCAGTCGTACCTCTAGTATCTCAGTCAGTCGTACCTCTAGTATCTCAGTCAGTCGTACCTCTAGTATCTCAGTCAGTCGTACCTCTAGTATCTCAGTCGGTCGTACCTCTAGTATCTCAGTCAGTCGTACCTCTAGTATCTCAGTCAGTCGTACCTCTAGTATCTCAGTCAGTCAGCCGTACCTCTAGTATCTCAGTCAGTCGTACCTCTAGTATCTCAGTCAGTCGTACCTCTAGTATCTCAGTCAGTCGTACCTCTAGTATCTCAGTCAGTCAGCCGTACCTCTAGTATCTCAGTCAGTCGTACCTCTAGTATCTCAGTCAGTCGTACCTCTAGTATCTCAGTCAGTCGTACCTCTAGTATCTCAGTCAGTCAGTCGTACCTCTAGTATCTCAGTCAGTCAGTCGTACCTCTAGTATCTCAGTCAGCCGTACCTCTAGTATCTCAGTCAGTCGTACCTCTAGTATCTCAGTCAGTCAGTCGTACCTCTAGTATCTCAGTCAGTCAGCCGTACCTCTAGTATCTCAGTCAGTCAGTCGTACCTCTAGTATCTCAGTCAGCCGTACCTCTAGTATCTCAGTCAGTCTTTCGTACCTCTAGTATCTCAGTCAGTCAGTCGTACCTCTAGTATCTCAGTCAGTCAGTCGTACCTCTAGTATCTCAGTCAGTCAGTCGTACCTCTAGTATCTCAGTCAGTCAGTCGTACCTCTAGTATCTCAGTCAGTCAGTCGTACCTCTAGTATCTCAGTCAGTCGTACCTCTAGTATCTCAGTCAGTCGTACCTCTAGTATCTCAGTCAGTCGTACCTCTAGTATCTCAGTCAGTCAGTCGTACCTCTAGTATCTCAGTCAGTCAGTCGTACCTCTAGTATCTCAGTCAGTCGTACCTCTAGTATCTCAGTCAGTCGTACCTCTAGTATCTCAGTCAGTCGTACCTCTAGTATCTCAGTCAGTCGTACCTCTAGTATCTCAGTCAGTCAGTCGTACCTCTAGTATCTCAGTCAGTCAGTCGTACCTCTAGTATCTCAGTCAGCCGTACCTCTAGTATCTCAGTCAGCCGTACCTCTAGTATCTCAGTCAGTCGTACCTCTAGTATCTCAGTCAGCCGTACCTCTAGTATCTCAGTCAGCCGTACCTCTAGTATCTCAGTCAGTCGTACCTCTAGTATCTCAGTCAGTCGTACCTCTAGTATCTCAGTCAGTCAGTCGTACCTCTAGTATCTCAGTCGGCCGTACCTCTAGTATCTCACTCAGCCGTAACTCTAGTATCTCACTCAGTCAGTTTAGTACCTCTACTATCTCAGTCAGTCAGTCGTATCTAGTATCTCAGTCAGTCGTACCTCTAGTATCTCAGTCAGTCGTACCTCTAGTATCTCAGTCAGTCCGTACCTCTAGTATCTCAGTCAGTCGTCGTACCTCTAGTATCTCAGTCAGTCAGTCGTACCTCTAGTATCTCAGTCAGTCGTACCTCTAGTATCTCAGTCAATCGTATTGTCTAGTATCTCAGTCAGTCAGTCGTACCTCTAGTATCTCAGTCGGTCAGTTGTACCTCTAGTATCTCAGTCAGCCGTACCTCTAGTATCTCAGTCAGTCAGTATACCTCTAGTATCTCAGTCAGTCAGTCGTACCTCTAGTATCTCAGTCAGTCAGCAGTACCTCTAGTATCTCAGTCAGTCGTACCTCTAGTATCTCAGTCAGCCGTATCTCAGTTCTAGTATCTCAGTCAGTCGTACCTCTAGTATCTCAGTCAGTCGTCTCTAGTATCTCAGTCAGTGTACCTCTAGTATCTCAGTCAGTCAGAGTATCTCAGTCAGTCGTACCTCTAGTATCTCAGTCAGGGTCAACCTCTGAGTATCTCAGTCAACTACCTCTAGTATCTCAGTCGGTCGTACCTCTAGTATCTCAGTCGGTCGTACCTCTAGTATCTCAGTCAGTCGTACCTCTAGTATCTCAGTCAGTCGTACCTCTAGTATCTCAGTCAGTCGTACCTCTAGTATCTCAGATCAGTCAAGTACCTCTAGTATCTCAGTCAGTCAGTCGTTTAGTCTCTATTATCTCAGTCAGTCGATGTCTCTAGTATCTCAGTTAGCCGTACCTCTAGTATTCAGTCAAGCAGTCAACATCTAGTATCTCAGTCAGTCACAAAGTCCTTAGTATTAGTCGTCAGTCGTACCTCTAGTATCTCAGTCTTGTCGTACCTCTAGTATCTCAGGGTCAACATTAGATAAGTCAACTGTCTCAGTTTAGTCGTACCTGGAGTGATAAAGTCAGCCGTCAACATTAGATCTCAGTCAACTGTCTTGATGTCAGTCAGTCGTACCTCTATTGATCTCAGCAGCCGTCAACATTAGATATCTCAACTGTCTTGATGTTTAGTCTATGGATTGATAAAGCAGTCGTCAACATTAGATAAGTCAACTGTCTTGATGTTTAGTCTAGGATTGATAAAGCAGTCAACATTAGATAAGTCAACTGTCTTGATGTTTACCTCTAGTATCTCAGTCAGTCGTAAGTATCTCAGTCAGGGTCAACATTAGTAAGTCAACTGTCTTGAGTGAGTCGTTCTAGTATCTCAGTCAGTGTCAACATTAGATCAGTCAGTCATCTCAGTCAGTCACCTCTAGTATCTCAGAGTAAGTCAACTGTCTTGATGTTTCAGTCAGTCAGTTGATAAAGCAGTATCTCAGTCAGTCAACTGTCTTGATGTCTAGTATCTCAGTCAGTCAGTCGTACCTCTAGTATCTCAGTCTTGATGTTTAGTCGTACCTCTATTGATCTCAGGGTCAACATCAGTAAGTCAACTGTCTTGAGTATCTCAGTCAGTCGATAAAGCTCTAGTATCTCAGTCAGTCAACTGTCTTGAGTATCTCAGTCAGTCGTGGATTGTATCTCAGTCAGCCGTCAACATCTAGTATCTCAGTCTTGATGTTTAGTCTAGTATTTCAGTCAGGGTCAACATTAGTATCTCAGTCTTGATCGTTTACCTCTAGTATCTCAGTCAACATCGTACCTCTAGTGTCTCAGTCAGTCGTACCTCTAGTGATCTCAGTCAGGGTCAAGATCTAGATATCTCAGTCAGATGTTTAGTCTAGTATCTCAGCAGGGTCACCTCTAGTATCTCAGTCAGTCTTGATGTTTAGTATCTCAGATAAAGCAGGTCAACATCTAGTATCTCAGTCATGTCGACCTCTAGTATCTCAGTCAGTCGTCAACTCTAGTATCTCAGTCAGATCGTTTAGCTCTAGTATCTCAGTCAGTCGTAACTCTAGTATCTCAGTCAGTGTTTAGTCTAGTATCTGAGTCAGTCGTCAACATTCTAGTATCTCAGTCAGTCGTACCTCTAGTATCTCAGTCAGTCGTACCTCTAGTATCTCAGTCAGTCTTTCGTAGTCTAGTATTGAGTAAAGCAGTCGTCACCTCTAGATATCTCAGTCATGTAAAGAGAGACAGTATCTCAGTCAGTCGAGAGTAGTATCTCAGTCAGCATTCTCTGTATCTCAGTCAGTCAGTCGTCCTCTAGTATCTCAGTCAGTCGTAATGATCTAGTATCTCAGTCAGCCGTAAGTCTAATATCTCAGTCAGCCGTACCTCTAGTATCTCAGTCAGCCGTACCTCTAGTATCTCAGTCAGTCGTACCTCTAGCATCTCAGTCAGTCGTACCTCTAGTATCTCAGTCAGGGGTCATTCCTACCGTTGTCCTGTGTTCCCAGGGAGATACTGAGACCACTCCTCCTCTTCCTGAGGATCATGAGTCTCTGCTGGGAGATCTGCCTGACGATGGACGACGTGCGGTCCGTATCGTGCGCAGATATCTTGGTGTCTGCTGGCTCTCTGCACCGCCACATAGACTTACTGTGGTTCACCGTCAACTAGAGTGAGATATAGAATCAGCCAATCACATTGTCTTCATTTAGTCCTAAGAACATTTATATTGAAGAGAACTCCGGAATATTCTGTTGGTCTTGATGTTTAGGCGTATGGATTGATAAAGCAGCA